>NC_088312.1:3030303-3333333 GCF_910592395.1 Lineus longissimus | reverse complement strand
GAGCTCTTTTGAATATCAATTTTTCATATTTGTAACAAGCTTTAGTTAGTATAGCTCCAGTGGTAGGCCAATGGTCTTGTTTTTTCAGATCCTTACCACTTTTATTTTCCTTGGTCAAGCAGCGCCGATTGGCACTCTTTTTAAGTAGCTGTTAAATCAGTATGATATGACAGCTTTTAATCTCTGTCTGCTTTGCTTTTGATCTCATATCAGAGGAGAATTTCTTGAACTCAACTTTCCTCATGTATTTTTCAGGCCATGAAGATGAAGTGTACAAAGGCTTCAAAAAATTTCACCATCTGACCGTGTATAAAAAAGATGAGATTCCTAAGAATTACCACTATTCTAAAAATGAGAGAATTTTACCCATCGTTGTCGTGGCGGACGAAGGGTGGATTCTCTCAGTGAAAGGCAACCCCTTTGATGAGTGGAATACCACAAAAGGTGAGTGAAACTATATGTATCAATCAAATCAATCAAATATGACATTTCTAAAGCACCCAAATTTGGTGAAAAATTTCACCAACTCTCAGGCGCCTTTGAAATACACTCGAAAAAGGTGTGCTTTTATCATCGTTCCAAAAGCTGCCTTTGACTCCGCAAGTCTAATGTGTGTGGGCAGCCCATTCCATAGGAGTGGCGCCGCCTTGTAGAAGGATCTGTCACCAAAACGTATGCACTTGGTGCGTGGCTCCTGTAGAAGGAAAGCGGCATCAGCCCTGAGGGAATAGGCTGACCCACGTCGGCGTTGTACCATATCAGTCAGGTAAGCCGGTGCCGCTCCATGGACTGCCTTGTAGGTGAGCAAGAGTATCTTAAACTCAACCCTTGCCTTGACAGGCAGCCAATGGAGCCGCATCAGAACCGGACTGATACGGTCAAACTTGGGGATCAAGCATGTAACCCTGGCTGCAGCATTCAAAACACGCTGCAGCCTACCATACTGCTGTTCCGTGATGCCGTAGAGGAGAGCATTGCAGTAGTCCAAGTGAGATGTAACAAACGCATGCACCAGGGTTTTGGTGGTGCCGACAGTCAGAAACCCGCGAATCTGACGAATCTTGTAGAGGCCAAAGAAAGCTCTAGAGCAGACTTTACTGACATGAGTTTTCATCGACATGTGTTCGTCAAAAAAGACACCCAGATTTCTGACTGACGTACTGGTGCTAACTGTCGAGTTCCCCACCCTGACTCCGTCAATGCTCACCTTCCCAAGCTGCTGCCTGGAGCCAATCAACATGCATTCCGTCTTAGTGTCATTTATGCAGAGATGGTTGTCAATAAACCATGCGCGCGCATCGCGTATGCACCGCACCACTGTCTCCACAGCCCCCTGCACATTTTTGACTGTGATAATAAGTAATAATAAGTTTGATATGACAGGCCTTGAAATTAGTTTCAAAATGGCATCTAGTTTCAGCTGCATGAGCTGTCGCTCAATAACATTAGAAAACAGCAAAATTTAGTGAAATAAAGCAAATCTATTTTGGTATTTCATTACAGGTGACATTATAGGTGAGCAGTCATCATAATCTGTTCTCACACATTTATGTGTACATTATCCTTCATCTGCAGCTGTTGCACTTACATGTATGACAAATTAAAAGATTAAAATGAGGTATGGGAACTTGCCTGCTTATGCATAATGATTGTATTGATTAATGAACAATTTTATATAAGCTCCTCTGTGATATTCATGTCTTGTGTCTGGTGTGTCAGGTTGCTGCTATCTCATCATGCTCATATTGGTAAATGGACTTCATGTGGTGTTAACTGAAGGGATCTGTTGGCAAAAATGAGATGATTCTTTACATTCTGTGGGTATCATGGGTTAATCCTTCTGAATCTTGTAACAACCAAACCCATCACCAGCGACAGTCAAAACTCAATTGTGGCAGCCAGAGACAAAATTACATGTAAATTAGATGATTGCAATCAATATTTCATCCTCAGGCATGTCAAGGGAAATGAAAGAGTTAATTATGTGTATGTTCACCACGCTAAAATAAGCACTGAAACGAAAGCACTACGCTCGATAATCGTCGTCATCTGATTCTAAAGTTTCTGAGAGTTAAGCCATCAAAATCTGGCTGAGACTTGTTTACTGAAAACTCATTCCACTCATAAGTCATACGAGCCACTTTAACACCTTCAGCGCCGAACCACGTAGATCTACGTGGCCAACTCCCCCCTCTTTGAGCTGGTTATCGGAGTCTCATGAACTTCATGAAAGAACTACGCCATCGCCATCTTCAGGGCAAGGTAAGAACTGTAAAAGACCAAACGGTCTTCAGTTCCAAGCGGTCTTCTCAGTTCCTACCTTGCCCTGAAGATGGCGATGGCGTAGTTCTCATGAAGTCCATTCGACTCCGATTACCAGCTCAAAGGGGGGGAGGGATTTGGGCCACGTTGATCTACGTGGTTCGGCGCTGAAGGTGTTAAACTTGCTCTGGTTACAGAGTTGAAGTAATGTGTGAATTAGAAGAAACTTGCTCTGGGTTTGCAATAAATCTTTTAGACACCAGCATGTCAGGGGAGATTAAGATGTTGTTAATCAATGGTTGATGGGATAGAAATCACCCAAGTTTTATGTACAGAAAGTTCTCTTTTGAAATTCACTCATGAACTTAAATTTATTTAAATTTTTGTTTTCCAGGTGGAGGCCATGGTTACAACAACTCGTTGGAATCGATGCATCCATTCTTCATAGCCCATGGTCCAGCGTTTAAACAAGACTACCAGAGGGGTCCTCTCAATATTGTTGACATCTACTCATTGATGGCAGAGGTCCTAAAGCTAAGCCCTGGCAACCTTGGCCCTCATAATGGTAGCACCAGTAACATCATGGATATGTTACGGTCAGAGAATCATACGTACGATATGACGACCACCTTTGTTACTTGTAAGTTCATGTACAATGTATCTGGGGCCACTTGGTCGAATTAAGCTATTGGGAGGAATTTGACCTCAAAGTCAAAATAAAAATGGTTTACCAAATTTTCTTACATGCAATCCTCGCAACATATTGGTTGATGGATGTCCAATTTCCATTCAGGAAATCATCAGCCAGTTTCTGGAGAACCTGACTGGAGTCTAGAGTAATAACTTATCTGCTCAAAGACAAAGACTCAGGAGAACTGCAAAGCCTGATATTCTGTTAAAGTGTTATGTCCTTGATCCATGGTGTCCCAGATCCTTAGGCTAAGAAGGCAAACATACTTAAGGTGTTTCTGGATTAGCAGTTTAAAATGTAACTTGATAAAGCGTGCGGCTTTCAAATATCAAATATCAAGTTTTAAAATTTTCAGTTATCATGGTGATAGTCATGGCATCCCTCATCACCGGAATTTTCTCCATCGTTGTCATCCGACAGCAACGCGTTCACGCCACACGCCGCTTTCGTCTCCTCACCGACGGCCTGATGAACGAATCAGCTCAACCAATGATGTTACAGAGTGATGAGGAATTATGATACAACCAGAACCGTAGGCAAGGTATTCAGAGTGCTATTGGAGACGTGGCATCAGGAAATATGTCACCATCACGGCAGCCAGATGCGACAGAATATGATGTTTACACTGTATAGCAAATGTGGTGGCCCCTTTAAATGTCTAAAGACTAAGGATAATCTCGTCCCATCCCATTGACTTGGATGACTGGAGATTTCCTTTTATTGGTCTTTGGCTTTAGCGGGGCCCTTTCATTTTATCATCATTTTAAGTTGGGTTTTTTTCTCTTCGTGTCATGTTCAGATATGAGGTTTAATCAGCTAGGCAGAAGGTGGTGTTTAGCTTTCCCAACCAGATAATCTGTGGCTATGTACATGTGCAACAAAGTTCAAGTTGTTGGAAACCGTGTGCATTTTGATTATCAGCCTACCAAGACGTTTTATCTATCATGTACAATGGAACCTCTGTTAGCGGACACCTCTCTATTAAGGACAACCTCTCTATTAAGGACACAAGTTTTGGTCCCAAATTGGTTGTTTCCATTCAATTTGACCTCTCTAATCAGGATACCTCTCTATTAAGGACAGCAATTGTCAGTCCCAAGGGTGTCCTTAATAGAGAGGTTCTACTGTACATGTAACTTCATGGAGGCTTGTTCTTCAACAAGCTTACACACATTTCATGCCTTGAACAGGGAACTGTAAATATTCCGATTATCAGTCACGTAATGCATTCCAACTTTTGTACCATATTTAAATTATAAGTGATTGATGATTAAAGAAAATGTTTATCCTGTTGTATAAAATTCTAGTTAGGTACCTGGTTTTTTGGTACATTATTGATCTTTATACTCGTGAACCTGTCCTTGTTGTCAAATCATAAATATTGTAAACACTCATGTCTCTATTAAAATTGAGGTTGAAGCTCTTAATTTTATTGTTACTCTTTTATCACAACCTCATTTCACTAATCTGAGTTTTAATCATGTCACAATCTTTGAGGTTTTGGGGGCAGATATATTTATTTAAGTTATTATGATTAATGGAGTAGCTCTTGATAATGCCAGGCCTGCTCTTAATTTTATGTAACTCACAGTTGCGATAGGGAGTGGTTTTATTTCTGGTCTCCTGTTGACTGGAACCAAAATTGCAATGATGGCTTAGCAGGGATATATTGGATAATGTAGCCAAACTTGATATTAACACTTTTGCGTAGACGTGTTGTTGAAAGGAACTGAACTAATGCATTAGTGCTGGCCTGGCATGATCTCCAATTACTTCTTCTTTAACAATATTAAAAGATCGTGGTCGCAGATTCTCTTTGTTTTATTCTCTAGTCCCAGCTTCAGCCGGCAGTTTTTGAACATTCCATTTTAGACTATGTTGTCGTACTGTCTATTTGATCGCTTAAAAATATAATGCTCTGTTCAGGGGCTGTTCATTTAGTACGTACGTTTCTTTTCAACCCCCAACACCTGTACACAGACATATGCAAAATGTACCAAAAATTTGCAAGTGACCTTCCCCTCTTGTTGCGTACGTACTAAACGCACGGCCCTTTGGAGGTTTGCTCAATGTTTATTTCGCTTAATGTAGTATTTGTATCTATTGCATCTATAATAGAAGCAGTGTATATGGGTCAGTGACGTAAATTTGACGTCCGAAATTGTGTTTTTTCTGTAATGCCTTCCACACCTTCAGTTTCACTTAACTTTACGATAACTTTTGTTCCGGTGTGTATTTTGCTATTATTTGTCACATTAACAGTATTGTAGTTTTTGTTGTAAATGATAACTTTTTTGTTGATTTTTATTCGCAGCATGTAGCAGTAGCTTAAGTTTAGCATAGCAGCAGGTGTTTGGCTAGGCGGTAATATGTAAAGTGGTTCAGATGTCTGTTCCTCAGTTGAAGGTGCTTACATCATCCTTTCTGAAGTAGGATCAATGTGTCAGCTGTACAATCATGTATTATTCTACATCCTGTGTAGTCCCTCAGTTGTGGGTGCAGTAAATAGACAGCTGGCTTATTTGATACGTGTAAAATAATCACAATAAAACTTTTACAAATAGATGCCGTCTTTCCTTACTCATTGTATCCATGCATTCGAAACATTCATTGGAAAATTGACAGGAGAAGGTTGCAAATGTGTTGTGAGAGTGGCACTTTGGCAAGACTGTTTGAAATTACCATCACTGCCCGTCACTTACGAGTCATGGGTTTGACTCCCAGTTAGTGCTTGTCTGAGGTGATAGACGGCGACTCTCCGAGAGGGCTAGTTTTTTCCAGTGTCCCAGATATCCTCCTACAGTACATTACAAATCACTCTATCTTCTTCATGCACGCTAGACAGTCCTTTCGGTTTTTTGGTGATGAAGTCGGCTGTCCCAACGAGTTCTGCCACAGAGCCCAAGAGCTTGGGAGTCAGGGTAGAGATCTTTGGCCAGTATTGCTCTCTATTCTTCATTAGGGAGCAGGTCTGAAGCACACGAGCTGGAGTCTGGTCAGCCTGCTCCACATTCTCTTGCCATAGAGCGACATTCACTTGAAGGTACATCACATCCAAACAATCATAATCAGGACAGTGACCCGAGTGGGCATGGGGAAGATCAGTGTCATTTCCTTTTCCATGGTGGTTGCAAGAAGAAAAGAAAACACTTCTTTTTCTAAATACTGTAAATTCCTTTATTCATTTTATAATCACAATCAAATGTGATGAAATATCAAATATGTCACAGAAAACCTCTGCAAATGTGACCCAACAAAACAGACACTTCTGTAAATTGAATTTAATGCAATCCATTGCTAAGTGGGTTCAATAACCGGGTAAGCACTGGATCTCGCCCAGCTCACAAAAGTGCCTTACCAGTAATCAAACAAGCTAATTCAGTGTATCCCCCAGGTGTTTCTACAATATGAGCGAATGAACTGAGGGACTGACTTAATTTCACATTCGAATTGAAAAAGCATTGAAAAACAATTTCAAGTAGTTTGAGGACAACCTGTCTGTTTTCATTATTTATCAAAATGTGCACAACCAGCACACATCACCTTATAAATAATATCATATCAGGATACATACATAAAATGCACAGACAAATACATGTAGATATACAAGTCAATCATTAACCTTCAAATTTAACATAACCAATAATAAATATTTCTTGATACATATCCTCAATGATCAATGTAACATCTTGCCACCCAATATTTCGATACGATGACCGGTAAACATTATTTTCTTCCATTTGACATTGATGCTAAAGTCTATTGATCATACAAACAAGAGTCCTATTAACTAAACCTGATACCATGACACAAGTCACAATGCCTTGCTGATACCAACTTACTTACTGCTATCCAGTCTAACCTTCAACATAAGTTGTCTTTGTAATAACTATAGGCAGTAATAATGTACCAAAATATACAACAATTGTCAAATTCATAATGCAATATTGGATGACTTCCTCTAACACTTTTGTAATTCCCATTAACTCAAGACCTGCAGTCACAGAACATCGAACCATCAGTCATAAAATGGCTCCAAGAAATGCATCTTCAATGGGTGATATAAAAGAATAAATAAGGACTTCACGTGTATTTATTCTTGGTGATATGAATGAAGACTAGCAAATGTATTTACTGAAAGCTTCATGTACTGTACATTTACACTAGGTGTTTCTGTACACAGATGGAGTGGAAAAAATTCTCACACAATTCTGATGTGTTCATTAATGAGCAGATCAATTTGTGAATGATAATTCTCGATGGGTCAAGATGCGTCTTTCCATTAAATATAGAAGAAAACGTGTGATCCTGATGATAAAATGAGTTTAAAAGAAAAAGTATGCTTTGTTATCAAGAAATAAACAAATTAGTACACATGTATTATGTACTATATAACTGATCTGAAATAGTTGGTGGGGTTTGATACAAAACATTGATTGATTGTCATCGAACTGTGAACAAAAGTCAATATTCTGAAAAACAATTTACACATATGAAGACAGCAAGGTGTGCATGATATATAGTAATCGTAATCCATTTTGAGCAACAAGTTTCATTTAAGGAATTGAACCCGAGGCGGAGGACCTTGGTTGAGTTACCAAGACACTCGAGGGTGGAGCTAAAATACAGTCCAAACCCGAGCCGACAGGCGAGGGTTTGGACGAAATTTTAGCTCCACCCGAGAGTGTCTTGGTAACTCAACCAAGGTCCGAAGCCGAGGGTTCAATTTCTATTCTAAAATACCTCAAACTTAAAAAGATAGGCCACGAAATAACTTGAATATGTGCGAATTTGGCAAATTCCATCCATCGCCTGCCCGGAGCGCCGGTAGCGCCGTTGTTTACATTATGTTACGGCAGCGCGAATAGGAAGTCCGGATCGGCTCGCTCAAGTGACGCTAAAATCCGCGCAAATGGGCTATTTGGAGCGTTTTTCTCAGCAAATATGTGTAGTGCTCATTAAAAAACTTAGGGTGGTTGATGCTTCCTTGGCTGATTTGTGTTTGAAGCAGTGTTTTGAGAGCCTCAAACTTCTGAAGTGAGCTGTGTGCATGGTTCCACATTTTAGTGCAACCCGAGGGAACTTTGGTAGAGCATCTTGGTTGCGTGTCCAAAACACTCCACTCTCAGAACGAGGCTTATGCATTTTCCATTTAAAAGTTGACTTTACGGTACCAAGGTATTTTAGAATTCCTAGTATAAATTGTTCCAAGACATTTTCCACCATAAATATTATGCTCATGAGAAGGCACAATCAGTAAAATGGCATTGACCTACTGAAGACTGCGGTGACCTACTGAAGACTGCATTGACCTACTGAAGACTGTAGTGACCTACTGAAGGCTGCAATGACCTACTGAAGACTGCAGTGACCTACTGAAGGGGTTGGGGGCAAGAACGTACTCTCGTTTCCTCCTACAATGCATGCATCAACCTTGCCCAGTGTGTCGTGTCATGATCTTGGTCCGGTATAGTGTAAATGACCATTTATTCTAAAATACCTTGGTACCGTAAAGTCAACTTTTAAATGGAAAATGCATAAGCCTCGTTCTGAGAGTGGAGTGTTTTGGACACGCAACCAAGATGCTCTACCAAAGTTCCCTCGGGTTGCACTAAAATGTGGAACCATGCACACAGCTCACTTCAGAAGTTTGAGGCTCTCAAAACACTGCTTCAAACACAAATCAGCCAAGGAAGCATCAACCACCCTAAGTTTTTTAATGAGCACTATACATATTTGCTGAGAAAAACGCTCCAAATAGCCCATTTACGCGGATTTTAGCGTCACTTGAGCGAGCCGATCCGGACTTCCTATACGGGCTGCCGTAACATAATGTAAACAACGGCGCTACCGGCGCTCCGGGCAGGCGATGGATGGAATTTGCCAAATTCGCACATATTCAAGTTATTTCGTGGCCTATCTTTTTAAGTTTGAGGTATTTTAGAATAGAAATTGAACCCTCGGCTTCGGACCTTGGTTGAGTTACCAAGACACTCTCGGGTGGAGCTAAAATTTCGTCCAAACCCTCGCCTGTCGGCTCGGGTTTGGACTGTATTTTAGCTCCACCCTCGAGTGTCTTGGTAACTCAACCAAGGTCCTCCGCCTCGGGTTCAATTCCTTAATTCTAAAATACCTTGGTACCGTAAAGTCAACTTTTAAATGGAAAATGCATAAGCCTCGTTCTGAGAGTGGAGTGTTTTGGACACGCAACCAAGATGCTCTACCAAAGTTCCCTCGGGTTGCACTAAAATGTGGAACCATGCACACAGCTCACTTCAGAAGTTTGAGGCTCTCAAAACACTGCTTCAAACACAAATCAGCCAAGGAAGCATCAACCACCCTAAGTTTTTTAATGAGCACTATACATATTTGCTGAGAAAAACGCTCCAAATAGCCCATTTACGCGGATTTTAGCGTCACTTGAGCGAGCCGATCCGGACTTCCTATACGGGCTGCCGTAACATAATGTAAACAACGGCGCTACCGGCGCTCCGGGCAGGCGATGGATGGAATTTGCCAAATTCGCACATATTCAAGTTATTTCGTGGCCTATCTTTTTAAGTTTGAGGTATTTTAGAATAGAAATTGAACCCTCGGCTTCGGACCTTGGTTGAGTTACCAAGACACTCTCGGGTGGAGCTAAAATTTCGTCCAAACCCTCGCCTGTCGGCTCGGGTTTGGACTGTATTTTAGCTCCACCCTCGAGTGTCTTGGTAACTCAACCAAGGTCCTCCGCCTCGGGTTCAATTCCTTAAATGAAACCATCCCTTGATGTAAACAACATTGACTTAAAGTTGTCTCTTACGATAGAAAAGGCAAAGAATATACAGAACATGTTTGTAAACCGATATTTACGATTACGTAACATAAACAGTTCACAGCCAGATTTACATTTTGTATCAACAGCTACATGTACATCCAAATTTCATTTTGGATAATCAAGGCAAATTTCTGATCACAGAATTATATTTAAAAGCACACCCACACGATCATAAAAAAGACACCTACAGCCGTCTTCCGTTTGTTTGGCATTTAGCACATTCAGCTGTAGAATTGGTACAAACAATTCAAAAGAGGTCATTTTGATCAATCAACACGTCCTATTGTCTCATCGATAATACTGATTTCACAATTTCAACTCGTGACCAAGTGAGTCGATTTAAGGCAGGATAGTATAATGGACTGAATATCAAAATCATTAGGCATTTATTGTGCAAAAGTCAAGAGTTTATGAAATCGAAATCTGAACAAAAACTTGAGATTATAATATGACCTCTTCGAGGTCGTCAGGGTCATCAATCAAACTTACTGTCGGCTTCGTTATTGTCGTTGGCTGCTGACTTTGACGCCTTGGTAACAACTTTGAGTCACTGCTACCATTTTCATTTCTACCCCGATTGTTACCAGAAGAGAAAGTGAAGGCAAGATCAGCATCTTTACTCGGTTGGCGATTTGATTTTGTCATGAAGAACTCATTTCCTCCATCCAAATCATCGACTTCTGGGCGATCTACCCCTCGCTTGGTTGGCTCAGTTTTCTTAGATGTAGACGTTACGGCACTATCACCAAACAGATTTTTCATGAGATCAGCCTTCTTCTTCGCTTGCTGGTTATTGGCATTAGAATCGTCAAAAGATGGCTGATATGGGACATCCTCATCCACAAAACCACTCCTGCGCCGCTTCTCAATATAGGGGATCGAATTATCCTCATGCGACGGTTTACCTTGGTGTAGATTCTCAATCGGTTTAGTGAAAGCGTAACTCTTTTTCGAAGATGAAGAGCTGATGTTCGTTCGCTCAGATTTCATTTTTTCAACTGGTTTATTCTGCTTATACAGATTGCTTTGATTATCAGAATCATTTTCATCAAGTGCTCTCAGTTTTGCAAGAAGGGCATCCTTCTTCCGTCTCTCCTCCTGAAACTGTGCATCCTTCTCCATGCGTTCCCTCTCCTTGCACGCTCTCTCTTCTTCCCGCCTTTCTCTCTCCTCCCTCTCCCTTCTCTCTCTCTCATCCCTATACCTCCTCTCTTCCTCGACTCTCTCCCTATCCTCCCTCTCCCTTCTCTCTCTCTCCTCTCTCTCCCATTTCTCTCTCTCCTCCCTCTCCCTTTGTTCTTCCTCCTCTCTCTCACGCTTCCTTCTCATCTCTTCCTCAGCACGCTCCCGTCCCAATTTCTCTCGCTCTTCCAGCCTCTCTCGTTCCCTTGCCTCCTGCATCTGGCGATCTTTCCGCCGTGCTTCATCCAGCTCTGCTGCCCTTCTCCGCTTCTCCTCCTCCTCAGCATCCCACCTTTCCTTATCTTTCCTGTACTGCCACTCGGCAGAGTCACGTGCCTCCTCCTCGACCTCATCATGAGCAATACTGTTGCGGCTTGAATACTCCTGGTTGCGTTTGATCAGTTCACCCTTCTGTCGCTCACGTTCCTGAAAATACAAATTTGATCCAATACCACTTTGCAGAAGAAACTTGAAACTGGGATTTTACAGGCTATCTATCTTGAAAAGGCAAGCTGAAAAAGACATTGATATTTGGCAACCATAATGAACTTTCATTTAGTTTTCATGTCCACTGGATATAATTTAATTCTGGAGCAACCTTTTACCAATCACTCAGAGCAAACTTCTATAACGAATGGAAGGAAAAGTCCCATAAAAAGGAGCCACCACAAACAAATGGAAATGGAAGTAATTATGCAAACACAGCAAGTTTCAAGTAATGAGAAAGCACTTGACAGGAGACACCAGATTTTTCCGGCCTTCATGAAATAGCCCCTTTAAAGTTATTTGGAACTATATAGACAGAAGGCACCACAGAAACAGCTGCATGCCTATTGAAAACCAAATTTCTAGCCAGTGTCCTTGAAGTGCAACACACTGGATTTGGACTCAAACACTTCTAATCTATGATAGACATATATAGTAAGATGAAACAGGTCGTCAGGAGGTGCTCAAAACCAATTCGGTGTAACACTCGATTATCATGCATCAAGTAAGGACTGAATTACTTTTTTTAAAGTCCTGTGGTATGGGGGTTTAAGTAGGTCAGGTCTTCAATGTGCTGCAATGATGGAGAAAAAAATGTGTGAAAAATCTGGTATCTCCATCGTGGACATAATTGGGGATGACACAAACCATATTATAGGAAAAGTGTTCGCCATTTAATCGCAATCAACCATGAACCCAGGTTATAGGTTATGATAACAAACACCCACATGAATCTAACCTTGACATTAGCCGAAGCATATCGTGATGGTCGTTCAACAGACGTAAACTTCATAGCACCGTATTGTTTATTTTTCGAAATGCCAAGTTCCTTTTTCTTTCTTGGAGAAGAAAGGTTAGTGTTCCTATGAACATTACTACCACCACCTCGGTTATTTCTTTTACCGGGACCAATATTCGAAATGTTGTATTTTGACGAAAGTGCCCCCTGTCCACTGGAATAAGATTTCTTTCCCGACCGTTGCAATAACAAGTCCTTACTTTCACTAACATCGGCATGGAAGGCATTGGAATGATAAGAACTGAATTTATTTTCTAGTGCCTCATATTTGTTTTCAAAATGCTGGTTGCTTTCCAAGCCTTTCTGTTTCGCCACTGTGTATGGATTTTCTTCCATGCTATCTTTTTCGAAATCATCCTCATAGTCATATTTAGAAGTGCTATGAAGTTTGTTGTCTGACTGAAGATAACTAGGTCGACTCTGAAAATAATTTTAAGGCGTGCAGTGAGTTTCTTGTTAATAAGCATGCAACCCTATATTCCTTCTCCTGTGAAAAGAAGTTTAACATTAGTGGGAAAAGGATTTTGGTGCAAGCTGATATTGAGATATTGTGAATGGCCTAGTGCAGAGCATGAGTACATAAGTGCAGCAAAAGCAAAATTCGGATCTATTGTATTTAGTACCCTTTACTGAGTTTTGTGAAAGAAATATAAGACTTTCATAAGGGTTAGAGATGAAAAGTTTGACAGAAGTTTACAATCTCTTCCCAATTTAGTTTTTGGTTGTTCCAGACAACAGATCTTGTCAACAGTTTTGAATCATTATCTTTTGAAAACAATCCACCCAGACTTCTACCAGCGTTTTAACTCATTACGACTGAAACTTTGTGCAAAGCATGATACATTGAAATATTAATCAAACACCAGGATCCAGCACCATAGCTCACACACCCAATAAGCCGACAGCGTAAACACAAGGACTTGCTGAAGCAATATGGCACCAACTAGTTTGAGAAGTTGTATCATTCTTACCACATCCTCTCCATCTGATTCTGATTTTACTGATGGAGGGGAGGGAGTTGTTGATCTTGAGTTCTAAAAAAGATTGAAGATGAAGAACTGAACTGAACTTTCCTTCAATCAGGAAGACTCGACTTTTTTAATTTGTTTTGAATTCTACATTAATATCTGAAGTCAGACCGAGCTGATGAGGGAAATTTTAAAAAGAATTCTAGGAGCAGTGTAACTGTTATCTCTGCAAGCTTGCTCAGAATAAGAATCCTTACAATTGAAAACTGCAAACAGAACATGCAAATTAATTAAGGTGTAGAAATTTTACAATGGTAAGGGATTGATGAAGAGCATGCAGGAAACATGTGGAAAGAAAAATGTTCGTAAATGCCTTAAAATAGCCAAAATGACAGACTTCCAATCTCTTTCAAATTGCATAGTTCGATATTGAGCATGTAATCTGATACAATGCAATTAGTAACTTAATCATTACATGCCATCTTTTGATGTAATTTTCACACCAGAATTACTGTCTTTGTAGAAAAATTGAGACAGAGTGGCTGTCATTTTAGCTAGGCAAGCTTACAGCACTACCAGCAGAATACATCTACCAGTTCATAGCGAAGAGGAATGGAACAGTTTTAGGCTTGTGCAAAGCTGAGAAAAATCATGTCTTTTTATAAGCCTTACCAATTCCTCCTGAGTTTTGGCAGGGGGAGGAGGTGTGGTTTGTGTGGATATGGCCGACACTGTACGGGGTGTTTGCTAAAACATAAATGTTTAAAATACTGTGATGAACTGAGTTGTGTGGAACCAGGAAGAGTCAAAAGTAGCAAAATGGTTAAAGAACTTATATGATAAAACACACATCAATCATAATTTAAAATAAGACCTGAAGAAAAGCTTGCTAACAAAATAACATCTCGAGGTTTATTCAAAAAGGAAAAGAAAAATCCACACCGAGACCAGAAGTATTTGGATTTTTGGTTTAGGCGTGGAAAGACAATAATGGAAGAGGAGGAAAACCCCCAAATAAG
Organism: Lineus longissimus; assembly: GCF_910592395.1. Lineage (NCBI taxonomy): Eukaryota > Metazoa > Nemertea > Pilidiophora > Heteronemertea > Lineidae > Lineus > Lineus longissimus. The sequence goes on along the minus strand of NC_088312.1, from coordinate 3,319,106 downwards.
AACAGCAATAATTGGAAATTTCAAAAGGGAGTAAAAAAGAAAATGTCCCGACTTGTATTGAATTTTAAAGAGAATGTTTTTGAAAGAAGTTTTTAATGACGACTTGTATATTGGTTACCACAGATGGTGACAAACAGACAACAGATGATCCGCATGATGGCATGTACACGACCGGAACATTGTGCCTCCGAATCTGGTTTAAAAGAAACAGGCATACTAAGTTTTTCAGTGAATAAATGAACTGTTGTGCATTTTTCAATCAATGTACAGTCCCTGTCTCAAGAATTAACCATTGTATCATGCTATATCTACCTAAGAAACATATACAGCTATCTTAAAACAAATCTAAAGTGTGTGGAACAGTAATGCACAACAACTTACAAACATGCAGGGTGGGGGCAGGGAATTGACAAACATGGATGGAACCGACCACATCCAGTGGAAAAAGAAGCAATGAAGGAACTATTCACAACTTACCAGGTCCAAAAAAGAATCCTACATAGTGGAGAGACACAAGGGCAAGAGTTAGCATGGAGAGAATGAAGTAAGGACTTAACATGTATACATAAAATAGAAAGCTGCCAGATGATACAAATCACCCCAGGGACTGAGGGTTAACACAACACAGAAATTCTCACCACTATAATTTGATATGGAGACTGCACCTCAGACCTTTTCCTTGAAAATATAGCTATGTATTTAGTCAAAACATCCTCAGTCCCTTTAAGGTATAGGCAAGGGCATGCACTAGTCTATGAAAGTAGGACTTGTAGTACCTCTTCCAAAACTGGAGAACCCTGGGTCAGAAACACGTTCTCTCTTGTCCTATTTAGTCTTGCCTGTTATAAAACAGAGAAAGCTTTAATTTCCAGTTATCTAGGTATGCTGTTGATGACAGAGTTATTCCTGTGATTATGACCAAGGATATGCGTCTAGGAGAGTTATTTTCAATAAAGTGGTGCAAGAAAGTGAAATTTTTAGCAACAATGGTACAGTGCAACCAAGGGGTTAAGGCCAAATTTCATTGTCAACAAGCAAATCAAATTGGCCAACAATTCATTCAGTCAACTAAAATCACACATATAGTGGCCCTAAACTAAAGAGAAGTACGAAAAGTGGTCTGCACTGGATATACCATCCTTTGGGACATCCTCAGCAAAAGAGAAGAGCTTACTCTCAATATTCTCTTTAACAGACCTTTCTATTCTATATTTTCAAAAGGTCATTACAAAATACCCACCTCTCTTTGTTTCCTATCATCCTCCCGTCTTTTCTCTTCATACTGTTTCACTTTTTCCCGCGGCGTCAACCTATGGTCGGACAGTGAACTTCTCTTGCTACGTTTCATAGACAGTGGGGTGGATGCACCAGATGGAAGTTTGTGGGGAGGACGGACTATTCTGTGGCTATAGATGTTTTTGATATCTAGGATTTTTTCCTTTTCCTGCAAAGAAGGATTGGAGGTGTCAAGATCTATAGGTTGGGTGCTTGGATTTGGTGATGGGGTTTTATCTAGGGAAGTATCAACTTGGTGAGGGGTTGATCTGAGGGATGTGGGGACAGTCTTCCTCTGTGACAGTGGTGGAGGAAACCCAAGGAATTTGGGCTGAGGTAAATGAGACTGGTTTGGTTTCAGTCTGAGACGCAGGTAAGTCAACTCTATCATCTTCTGCTTTTCCTGGATGAAAAAAAGAATGAAAGAAACATGGAATACAAAATTCTAGCTGTGAATAATCAATACCACGGTCCCAACTACTGCATTCATTGGCACATCAGCCAGATACATTGCTAATATTGTAAATGTTTCTAAACCTCAATGGGTCACATCCATTTATACTCAAGTATTGCCATGACAACCTGTCACCATCAACAAAGAACATTTTATCTTTAGGGCTGATTAGTAGTGAGTATGATATTCATCAAGTTGATTTGAAAAGGACTGACATAAAAGTTACATGCGATGAAGGACCTCAAGCAGGCTTTGGGTGGTTTGCATGCAACATTGGATCGCGCAAGGATAGAGCACAAGGCATAACGTTGCTTTATTACACAACAGAATTTGTTCTTTTATATAAAAAAAACCCCACAACACCAAGTAAATGCACCAGGGACTATCACTGGACACAAAACCAAAAATGACATCAAGTCATCTATGTACTGCAGGAGTTTTTGACGACTTTGCTATCACCCATTTTCTCCTACCTTGATTTGAGTCTCCAATCCCTGTATCATATCCTCATAATGTGCTACTCGTCGTTGTGTCTCTCGATGCCTGTGGATTTCTATGGCCAGTTCATGGCGTTGATTTTTTTGAAGATTGTCAATGTACCTTTCTAAGTCCTGAAATAGTATATGCATCAGCAAATATTATCAGCCTCAAAGGCAATATGCACATAATCAAATCATTTTTTCAGATCATAGAAGTCATTCAAAATATTTTTGTGAATGACTCCAGCCTCAGGCAAAGTCCATCGTTTGCTGTTTTTCTGTAGTTCAACCGAGCACACTTATGGGTAAGACCACATAACATGAATAATGAATGAAAAGTTTTGCACAGATTATGTTCTGTTACAAAATCAATGTCCATACTTTTTGTCCTTTTGTATTGAATTCTTAATATCAATGCAACAGCCTTGGGATATGTTTGGGCATAACATCTCAACACAGCATGATTTCCATAATGTTTCCTGAAGCAGTCACAGGTCACCTTATGTGATTTATGACTAGTTGCCAATTTCCAACTAGGTCACAAAATAAACAATCAGAGAAAACCCGACACCCTTACCCTAATTTTTTTATCCTTTTCATCCATTTCTACTTCCGTCTGTGTCAACTTCCTAGCTAACTCATCGCGTTCCCCTAACTTTTTGTGTTCGGCAAGATCCTTATATTGTTTGAGTAGTTTTTTGGTTTTATGCAGTTCCTCACTAAGATCTTTATATCGCTTATTACTGTTCTCATACTTTTCTTTAGACCGTTTTATTTGGTCTCGAAGTGTCCGCACTTCCTCACTGTGCTGTGCTATCAAAGACGGCAATTCACTTTCCTGGACTTCATAACGCGATAAAGCTTTATCTTGTCGACGGAAATCTCGTTTCATCGTCCGATTTTCTAGTTTTAGATCCTGAACTAACAGATTTAATTCCTCCACTTGATTTCGGAGTTCGTTGATTTTGAGTCGTCTTGCGGACAGCATCCGTTTAGATACAGCGTCCATGTCTCTGGGTGATGCAACTTGCACAGAACCTCTTCCATTCTTTTGGCCCTTGCCTTTCGGAGTTGGCTTTATGTTTCTAGCTCGAGAATTTGCTGGAGAGAAGAAAGTACAACAAAGACATTAAAACAGTGATTCACAAGGAAATTTTTCAGTTACCAGGAATCTAGTTCTAAACAGGATCATAACAACTTTACCTTTAGGAGGTTGACCAATGTATGCAAGTCTCAACCATGACAATCTAGAGGTCATATTTCTAATTCTCAGTCCCATATTCAAAGAATATAATATCTAATCACGTTATCACAGGCTTGTAGTCCAACTGTCCTGAACAAAGCCACGTTACTAAGTGAATACTCAAAGAAAAACACCACGAATATCACATCAGAGAAAAAAAATAGATATAACTCTCGTTACTATTTGATTTAGGCTATGCCGCTATAGGGCCAACTATTTCAGCTTATTTTGTGTTTTAGTCTAGTACACAGTACATGTAGAACGTTATTGTAGGTGAATATCTAACAGCGAATTCAAAGTGGATCGAGGATTATGTCTGGTGCAAGCTTAACTATAAAGTGCTTAGATAGAACTGATCAATAAAAGATGAAGATTAAATGAAAACAGTACAAAATAAATAAGGTGCATGAAAGCTATTGTGGAAAAGACTTTATCTGGCAAACAGCCCTAAAGCCGGCTATATCTTTCGTAAATGGGATTTACAAGTATTCCGAAGTGTGTAAAGCAAGTAAGAAGTAAATAAAAAGTGGTGAAAGTAGCCTACAATAAGAAATGATCTAGATTCCATAGGCCTTACAAATGGACAACCTTGATAGCTGTTTATTCCTGTCATAAGGAATGAGGCGAGCCACACAAAATGACAACAACACCCTGGTTAATGCCGGATGATGGAAGTAGAAAGGTGCTCCAGTTTACCAATCAAGAGTGAAGAGGCATGTCTTATTGACAGCTGGTGTGGTAAGCTTCCCAGAGTCTGAATTTGTCGACACATATCACTCAAACTTTAGTCCCATTTTTAACACTGGAGGACAATAAAAAGTTGTGCAGCAGCTCTCATTCCTGACCGACTAGACAAACTAAAAACTACAAAGCAACACAACACACCTGGTTTTCTATTACTAGTAGTTGTGGTACCTGTTCCGGCGGGCTTTTTCTTGTTGAATGTCTTGGAAGATGTGCCCGATTTCTTCAAGTCAACCTCCGTATCTGACTCAAAGGAGTCCGTGTAGTCATCATATGAATCATAACTCCTGGTCCTGGATCGATTATGACTCTTCCCAGATGGTGAGCGGTAACCCCCATTCTGTTTGGAGGTCATGCTGGTCTGGGGCTTGGTTGCTGGAGGAATGATGACTGTTTATCTTGGTAACCTTGAAAGGAGATCTGCCCCGAACTCTGAAATAAGATATAACTAACTTACGTTACTTTTTCATAGAGTTCAAATTCATGATAAAGAGATGTTATGTCAGTGATAGGCAACCAAAGGACAGCAGTCATAGTGCATAAATTCTAAGTTTGGGATATTCACTTCAGGGCTCAAATTTATCCAAGGCCTATGCTCATGCTCTTGATGCTGCCAGCCATGGCAGTCCCTTGGTGAAGAGTGCACTACCCAAAGACTTAACGTTGCGCGATATTCATGGTATCCGCACCTTTACTACTGCATTATATCGCCATTTGTTTATTGTGTCATGAGTTGACATCAATTCTCATTAGAAAGTGGCGATATAGGCCTGCCTAGGCCTAAACGCACAATCTTCTTTTTTGACGTGGCGATACAATATCATTGACATTAATATCGCACACTGCAAGGAGTCGTCAGTACAAGGCATGGCGCATATCATGACTGAGTGATGACATCATGAAATTGTAAGTGTCAAAGTCCCCAATTCTGAAAATAAGCCAAAGGTAATGTAAAGGTAGGCCTAAACCTGGACCTGGTAAAAATGAAATACTTTTACTATATTCAAATTATGAAATCATTCAAAATCACATCACTGTCATCAGTTCAGCGCAAAAGAAATGTCACTGAGAGATCTTTAGGCAGCCTTACCGAACGAAAAACAGCACCCTATTTCTCACACCGGCTTACAACGTGATTTGAAAGGAGGAATGGATTAAAATTTGGAGAATGCATTCCAATCTTGTTATTTTTCCCAAGCAACGATAAACAATGTGCGAAGTTTACCGTTGCGTCACTGATTTTTGTGCTCAACGTCATCAATGGCGGGGAAACTTATTTTCGGAACCAATCGGTGTTCGTCGGAAAATTCTGGAAATTTTCTTCGCTAACCAAAAAATCGTTTAACATCCCCTCATCTGGGTTTGCTTCAGTCACCATCCTGTGACATAACATTCTTTAGGTTCCAATCGTCACAGCCAATAGCAAAGATGAAGTATAAACTATATCTATCGTCTGTATGTGGGAATAATAAGGTCAGTCTCAAAAATTTCCAAACAATCGTCCGAAACCGGAAATGACCCTCGAAATCATAACAAATGCACGTGCCGGCCACGCCCACTTTTTGGCTAGTTCACCAGTTGTCATGGTTGTATGTCACTGATACTGGCTGCTGGGGTCATTTCAGAACGCCTAGCACTCATTTGTACTTCAACAAATTACATTGACTAGACACTAAGACAGAATGAATGGCTGGCACTGTCAGTCGATGTCACAGATTCGAAGAAGTTTATTTTGGCACTTGGGCCCTTTGCCTTGGGGACCTCAGTTCCACCCAATGCCATGGTATCATTATCAAAGGTTCTATTCAACTTCCTATAAACATTTCAACTTCACCACCAAATGATTGGCACCTATAGCAGTGCTCTGCGGTTCTTCTATTTCAGATGAGGGCCCAACAGACAAAATTCATCTATGTGTTGGAGTCTCGGAATCTAGATTTAGATATGATTGACATTGCACACAGTGAAACGGACAAGGCGAAGATGCGAGAGGTTGGTAAAGCTGCAGAAGAAGGATCAGTGGTGCTACCACCTCAATTATTAGATGGTGATGACAACTATTTAGCGGTTAGTAATTCTTAGTCTTTGATACTACCAATAAGACCTCAAAGTAATATTCCCTCTGCATTACCCGGACCCCTCACGTGCACGTGTAGACCGATTTGCCTCTACAAGTACAAATGTCATTGGTTATCATTGGTCATCATTGGTCACCAGTACATAACTCTGAATTGCAGTTTGCTTTTGGCATGTTTGACCATTCCCCATGTTCTGAATACCCTGTTGTTATTTTACGTTGAAAATGGAATATTCTTGATAGATTGCAACTATGCATGTTGTACAATATGCTATGAACATACACATCCAGTCAACACTACCTGTCTGCCAGTGCTGAGCTATACAGGTGTTGGTTGTGCTGGGCTCTACCTACACCTGTATCTGTATCTATGCATGCTAACAGTGTGCTTGTGGCAGCCTGTACCTTGTTTGTTTTCATTCATCCTTCATTTATGGTATGAGTAGGGCAGCTTCAAATAGTGTGTATAAGTTGGAGGTGGAGGAAGAGGGTGATGAAATGACATGGGGATACATAAATCTTTCAGTACTAAGATTAAAATTTAAAAGTATTGAGTAGGCCATTAAGCCCCTTTAAAATAAACAGGCCTTAGCAATATCATTAGCATTGCTAAGTCACACTCACTACATATTTGATGTATTATCTTTCCACAGAATTTTGACGAGTTTGAGGCTGCAGTGGAGAACAATGAATTAGAAGCATTACTTAAACTCCCGGTAAGTCCAATTCAATGTTAGCATTGGATACAATATTGGAATATGGCCAATAATTTGACTGATTTGGGTTTGAGTTGAGGGAAAAAGACTTGGTCTAAAGGACGACACATTTCAAGTCGGTCTGAGAGGGTTATGCTCATTTACTCTTGACGCCAAGTCAACTTCATTACCTTTTAAAGCAAGAGACTGTTTTCCTTTGTCAGTCTTAAATTTTCTGGCCTTTCGTCTATGTTTTTTAAAACCATTGTCATGTGTTGCTGATTTCTCAGATACCAGAGAAGAAAAAGAAAAAGGCTGCGCTAATAGAAGAGGCGGTAATGCGCATGATTGATACTTGGCATGATATGCATTCCCCGATAAAGGGCTAAGCATTTAGTGTGTATATAGACTAGTATACATTATATTGAAAAGAGGAGCTTGGCTTTGAAGTTTAAAGCCCTTGACAGACAGGTTCTTGAATAAAATGAAAATATGAATGGTGAAACGGTGTGACGAACTATGTACACCTACATACACACTGCTTGTCCAGTCCTTTGATATTGTTCCTGTTTTGTGATGAATTTGTAAATATTCGCTCTTGAAATTAGCCCTTCCTGTATTTCATATTGTCTGCTCATATCCCCTAGAGATTATCCTGCCGAAGTTAATTTGAAACTAACAGCTCTTGTTTTCCTATTTATTGTGGCAGTGATTCAGGTTTGACCTGGCTTGTGATGGTTCAGCTGATTGTATGCTTTTGATTTCAAACCAGCCCCCTGTTGAGACCTTTGTGTTTTTCCTACTGACCTAATCCTTGTCTAATTTTGCTTCAGATGAGTCAACCTGTTTGGAATTGTGTTTTGCATACTGTTTGTTTTATTTTGCTCCTTTTCAGATTGGCAGCTATTTGTTGACGTTCTGTATGCTTTGACACTAACCACAGACTTCTTTGTCTATAGTAAGTCACCACTAACAGTTTATGAATACTGCATCATTTGTCATTTGAAACTGGGCTACTTGCTACTGAATCACCTTCCCTCCTCATCATAGGGGAATGGCGCTCTGTTGCGGTCACAACTGCCCTACAGGAGTCGTACAGTGATACATGAGCTTGGAACTCTAGGGGTGTTAAAACACTGCCAGAGATATGCCTTCATTCCATGCTAAGAATTGAGCTTGGCTTGCTGTTTGTGCTGAAAATCTAGAGTACGCCAGTCACCTGATATACATATGCATGTTGATAATCAGGAGGACACTTGAAATCGATGAGTTGCATTGTGCTGCCAACAACAAATGAGTTGATATTGATCCCGACTACACAGTGTATACTAGCAAATCTGAATTGATCATGTCATCTGAATGTTTCATTTTTCCCTGGTCCAAGTACTGGCAGTCATTATGTGCATTAATTGAACATGTTGAATACTGACATGATCCAGGTATGCATTAATGTGTGGTCGACTATCCCGACTGCTAAGGTTTTAAAGAAGCTTATAGCCCAGTTTCTGATAAATTGACAGTGCGAGTAGATAGAGACAGATAATCCAATAAAAATCGATGTTGTTTTTGGATCGTCTGCTCTTGTGCCATCTGTGGCCCGAGCCAATCAATCATCAACATGGACACTCTGTCTCGATGCCGTATCGTTTTATTGTGCCCTCATTAAAAGGAAGTAGTTGCCTTTGGAAGAGAAGGAAGCTTTCAACAGGAATAAGTTTTGTTCACTGCTGTTACTGTTTTAGGATATTACAATTGATAAAATGGAGGAGGTGTTAGTCGTAAGTTTCAATACAAGTTTAGCTCTTTCTGTTAAAAAGTTGCCTCCGAATTTAACTAATTCACCTTTTGATCATGCGATAGAGTGTTTGTAATATGACATTAGTCTGCTTAGAATCGAATTTTGGTGGTGTTGTTGGCAATCAAGTTTTTCATGAATTCTTCTTGTTTTGTGCCTTGCCATGCATGGGATGGCAAGTGCCGTGCTATCTTTCACCTTGGAGTGGAGATTAGACAATAATAATGAACACTTTTGAAAAATGAAACCTACTCTAAATTTTAGGCGAAGAAGGATGAAGACCAGAAAGAAGAAGCTGAAAAAGAGGCAAGGATCTTGTGTTAAATTTAGCATGATATCAAAACAAACATGCACATACTCTAGAAAGTTTGGTTGTTTGGAATAAAACTTGAGAAATATTTGGAAATTCCTGAATGTGCACTCCTTGAAGATGTTGGTCAGCTCCAGTATCAGATATTTCATAGCTGATAAGTTATTTCACTGTTTTAAGTTGAGAATGAGTAGAAACGTGTTGATGATTTCAGGGTGAAGGAGAGGAGAAGACAGATGAGGAAAAAGAGGCAAGCATACTGTTTAAGTTGGTCTTGCATTAAACCTCCACATATTACTGAATTGGTGTTCCAAAGAATTCTCCAACTGTGACACTAAGCAGACATCTGGCTTCTGTCGCTTCACCTATTACTAAATAAGTTGGTAGATTAATGAGAATCTCCATCTGTGGACCAAGTGGTCATCCCTTGTCGTTGCCACCCATGACTGGCTTGGTCTTACAATGAAATCGCTACCTGTCATGCCAATACTGTATTGTAAGTCTGCCTCTATGATGGTAGCTAGTCATGAAGTATATTAAGATGAAACATAGAAATACTATTTTAAAGAGGACTCGGTATTACTGCGATCTTATGACTCGTGCAAGGGAATTGAAGTTGGGGGATTTCTTCAGGTGACCGACGGAGAGGATGCTGAGAAGAAGGAAGGCGAGGAGGGTGAAGCCAAGGAAGAGAAAGAAAAAGAAGGAGAAGAGACTGAGGCAAGAAGCATGGCTTTAGTTGGCATGATATCTCGGACACATTCCTTCATGATCTGCAACATTCTTTCTCACTTTCCAAATTTACCCTTGCAAAGTGGTTTTGGGATAAAGTCCTTGAGAAATTGATTGCTCTCCAGACATGCCAGAATTAATCCTATTTTAACACCTTCAACGCCGAACCACGTAGATCAACGTGGTCCAAATCCCCCCTCTTTGAGCTGGTTATCGGAGTCTAGTAGACTTCATGAAAGAACTACGCCATCGCCATCTTCAGGGCAAGGTAGGAACTGAAAAGACCAAACGGTATTTTCAGTTTCTTCCGTGCCCTGAAGATGGCGATGGCGCTCAGTCCAAACGGTCTTCAGTTCCTGCCTTGCCCTGAAGATGGCAATGGCGTAGTTCTTTCATGAAGTCCGTGAGACTTCGATAACCAGCTCAAAGGGGAGGGGGGATTCGGGCCACGTAGATCTACGTGGTTCCGCGCTGAAGGTGTTAAAACTGGTGATTTGATAGATATCTCCATGACTATATTCGTAGTGCATGCAACATTCTCGGGTGGTGTGGATCTTCAAATTCAAAACTTGCATTCTGACAACCTCAGTAATACTTATGCTTCAGCTTTGCTTCTTGTGGGCTGTTTCTGGCTTATAAATCGCAGTCTGTTGTCTTTTAGGCTAAGGAAGGGGAAGAGGAAGAGAAGGAAAAGAAAGAGGATGAAGAGAAAAAGGAAGGAGCAGAAAAAGAGGCAATTGCTCTTCCATGTCTATTGCATGAAATTTGAGGGCTTGAATTGTTTGTTGATTTTGCTTTATTCCTTTGACGTGAGATGTTCAGATGATACCTTTATCAAGGCCTTCTTTAGATTGCTGGAGGGGACACAAAAAACTTCTTGGTTGAAAAAATAATGCATGAATTTGCCATATAGGAAATCTTCTTTGATTCTTTGTAAGTTCAGAGACACCAGAAATGACGTCCTTACACCTGTGCTGAAAGGACAGTTGTTGAAGTGTCAGCATGCCCCGTGAAGAGATCCATTATGTGAGCATTGAGGTATAAAATTAATGAAATAAATCTGTTTTAGGAAAAGAAAGAGGAAGATGGAAAGAAAGAGGAGGAAGAGGAGGTGAGAAGAGCATGAGAAGCAGTTGAGATAAGAAGAACAGTATCTAAAGCTGGACGGCAGCATTTGGATTGAAGGCATGAGAGTCTTGAGAATCCACCCTGCAAACTATCTGTACCGAAGCCCAGCTTTGGTTGCCCTTAATACAAGTAGAATGTTCGGGATTATCTGCTCCTTAGTCATAGATGTTGTGCTGTAACTTAATGAATATTTCTATTTTTTTGTCAGTATTTAGGTGCTTGATGTGAAAATAGTTCTAAAGCCTTTCAAGTTACTGGGTTTTTAGATGGGAAACTCATAGCAATGGAGAACACATACTATTCTTTGTGCTTTCATGTTAGACTTCGTTGATGGATTTTTGTTTGAAATTTTCAGAAGAGTGACAAAGAAGAACAAGAAGCAGAGGTATGTATGGACACGGACATAGTAACATTAGGGGAAGGGTCCTTTTCAGCCCATTATGATACTTTGCTATTAAAGTTTAGCTGCAGTTGTTGTAAAAACCGAGTATCTCAATAGGTGGTGTGTTGACAAAGTTAGGACCAGGTGCTCGACTGGCCGCATTATCTTGCTCTCAGCCTTGACTCGTTTTAGTGTGGCTATCTACTGTGAAGGCAACACACAATTCTTGACAAAGTAAGTTCCCTTGAAAGTTGGCATACTGATGTTTGTAGAGCCTTTTCGAAGATAGTCTGGAGGGATGTTACACAGACCTGAGCCTCAAACGAGTCCAAGCCGTGAACTCATAATATAGAATTTTGTCTGTTTTCCTTTGTTGTGGCCAGATCTTTCCTTTTAACTTTCTTTTAATTGCTCTTTGTTGTATGTCTTCTCAGTGTCAGAATGCATTTAAATGTGGGGCCGAATTTGTATCTTTCCAATCCCACACCCTTTATGTCTCTTCTAAATGTTAACTTATGTAACTGTCCCCCAACTTTGATTTGATTGACTTAGATTTTTGTGTCGGTGTCAGTGAACCATCTTCTGACGTCGTCATTTGGTAACGAACTAGGAGGTAACTTGGGCCCTAAAAGGTACAAGTCTTTTTCTATCAGTTTTGTAAGTCATTGCTGTATGGGGGTTGCCAGTGACATTTTCAGGGTAACATATTCTGGCCTTGTCACTTGTGCTTCAGAAATCCAAGCTGTCAACAACACCGTCCTTGAAAAAATTATCTCGGACTTACGATTCGGATGAAGACGAAGCCCCTGCTTGGGGCTCCGATGATAAAGATGAAGACAAGAAAGAAGAAAAGAAAGAAGATGATAAAAAAGAGGAGTCCTCATTAGCAGCCACGCCTTCTTTGAAGAAGTTGTCACGAACTTATGATTCCGATGAAGATGAATCACCTGCTTGGGGCTCTGATGACAAAGATGAAGATAAGAAAGAAGAAGATAAAAAGGAAGACAAAGAAGAAAGTAAAAAAGAGGAGTCTTCATTAGCTGCCACGCCTTCCTTGAAAAAATTATCCCGAACATATGATTCAGATGAAGACGAAGCGCCTGCTTGGGGTTCCGATGATAAAGATGAAGATAAGAAAGAAGATGATGAGAAGGAAGTCAAAGAAGGAGACAAAAAAGAGGAGTCTTCCTTAGCAGCCACGCCTTCTTTGAAGAATTTGTCAAAAACGTATGATTCTGATGAAGATGACAAACCTGCTTGGGGTTCAGATGATAAAGATGAAGACAAAAAAGAGGAAGCTAAAGAAGAAGAAGAAGAAGATGATGATGATGATGATGATGCTTGGTTTGCCAAGAGGAAGAAACAAAAAGAAGAGGAAGAAAAAAAGAAGGAAGAGGAGAAGCCTGAAGAAGAAGAAGATGATGATGATGATGCTTGGTTTGCCAAGAGGAAGAAGGAGAAAAAGACTTACGATAGTGATGAGGAGAAGCCTGCGTGGGGTTCTGATGACAAGGATGATAAAGAGGAAGAAGAGAAGAAGAAAAAAGAAGAGGACGAAAAGAAGAAAAAGGAAGAAGAGGCTGAGAAGAAGAAAAAAGAGGAAGAAGAGGCTGAGAAGAAGAAAAAGGAGGAAGAAGAAGCAAAGAAGAAAGATGAGGAAGAAGATGATGATGATGATGGCTTTTTTGCTAGACGGAAGAAAGCTAAGAAACCATGGGAAGACGATGACGAGGGTGGATTTTTTGGATGAAGTGGAGACATATGCTCAGAGTTAGGGTTGAGGTAGGATTATCATGGCATGGCGTGATGAAGCATTTGGAATTTTTGGATCAGATTCATGCTAATCCGCATGACCTAGTTTATAAGCTTCAATTAAAATTAGGTGACTGATTGAAATGAGATTTGCTTGGAGCTGTTATTTCTTATTGCATTGGAACATAATATTTGAGTCATTCAAGATGCATGAAATGACCATCATGAAAGTCATAAGTAAAGTGGGTACATGGATCAGCCAAGGTACATGGATCAGCCAAGCAGAGAGAACTTAGTTAGCATGGTGTTTGAATTCAGTGCAGCTGCTATTCTAAGTTGCATGATCAGTTCCATTACATGTGTATTACAAAGCAACATTTAAAAAATCGGTAAGGACGATGTTGTCATGTATGGAACAGTAGTGCTAGTGTCCATGAAAGAAACTCATTTGTTTTGCATGTCTAAAATAACAACTTTGCTTGATTTTCACTGTTTGCTCATAGGATTCATTCTGTGTGAAATCAAATTTAGATAGAACATCATCAAGATTAAAAACATTATACAAGAAATTGATTATGTGTGTGTTCATTATTACATGTATATGTCTCTCAAAACACATTAGCGTCCTCGTGTTCGTCCTAAGCCTGTCTTAACACTTTCACTTACCAGTTGTTTCTCACTAATCTAACCCAGGGTCAAGTTTTTTTACAAATCGTGACTGCACTACCATCTTCAGGGCAAGGTAGGAACTGAAAAGACCAAACGGACGGTCTTTTCAGTTCCTGCCGTGCCCTGAAGATGGCGATGGCGTAGTTCGGACCTTTAAATGACTTCATGAACGAACTACGCCATCGCCATCTTCAGGGCAAGGTAGGAACTGAAAGGTCTTTTCAGTTTCTACCTTGCCCTGAAGATGGCGATGGCGTAGTTCTTTCATGAAGTCCATGAGACTCCGATAACCAGCTCAAAGGGGAGGGGGATTTGGGCCACGTAGATCTACGTGGTTGGGCGCTGAAGGTGTTAACAGTGTTATGTGTATGCTTGATCTATGAATTTACCCCTGCCTTTGGCAACCTCGTAATGCTGTATGTCATTCTAAGGAACTGTTAGGGAAAGGAAAAATTGATCGTGTTCTTCAAGGACTTGAGCTGTTAGAAATACGACTACCCTTCTAAGAAGGGTACTTCTTACCTTTGACACAGCATGGACCTACAATGTTCTCATCCATTCACCATACTATATCCCTCTCGATTTCAGGACTAAACATGTTCGATGGTCTTCCTCGATCCGATGAATGGAAGGCTTCCAAGTACCGTCATAAAAAGATGCTCGTTGTCGCCAAGATTCGTCTCGCTCAAAGTTGATTTCTACACAACAAAATCCATGTCGCAGCAAAAGAACTTAGACGCTTCATTCAGCTTTGAAAGAAATTGATTGTGATGAATTTCTGCTCTTTATACCCGGTCGTGAAATCTTGCTTCTTTATGAGAGTGGGATTGTTGGAGATCAAGATTTTAGGTTAGGGTACATGTACCAATGTAGAAAAGGTTAAGAAACACTGTTAATGCAAGCTTGACCCACCCTGTGTCTGATAACGTATTTGTTGATGGTCTTTCAAAATGCTTGCATATCTTGTAATCAAAAGCGTGCATACTATTTAGGTATTATTTGAGATTTAGTGTGAAAAACAATCGATATAATGGATGACATAATCAAGAGAAAAATATAACTTGCATAAAGGTTAAGGTAGTAAAGTTTGTGGACCCACTTTTGTTTCCTCCTAATTCAGCCTTGCATGCCATTGGAAATTTGTAATAGCTATCTTCATCTAGCTGCAGACAACAACTTGAAATACTCAGACGTAGACCTGATTCATACAACAATATCGCCAGATATATCTGAACTACTATTGAGAACTTGAAATCTGGCAATTAGGGCAATGTGTTTGTTGCATTTTTGGCTGGCTGGTTTTCTGCTGACCACTTCTTTCACCAGACTAGAGATAATATGGCCAAGAAACTTAACTACGTATTTCGAAATTACATACTTTAAGTTGTAAGTTGAGTGGGTGAATTCATACATGTACTTTCAAAAGAACTTTTACTGTTTCATTCAAAAGAATTTTTAGGAGAAGAAACCTATCAAAAGCTTTCACTTACAACACCAACAGGAAGCTTTCTCAGTGACCTTGTGCAGGGCTCACAGATTTAGACGTTGGGAGAGGCATCAAAGGGTTGATATACATTCAAGTTGACCACCCTGACCTCAACTGAGCACAATGGCCTTGGCCTGTTCATTTATAATGAAATCTAGATGATTTCCCAATTATACCTTTTCAGCGAATCCCATTTAGGTAGCGTTAGTGCCATAGTTTATCTTTTAGTTTACATCACTTGTTGCATTGTTTTGTCCAGTATTGTCCTTCGATATGATTTGAAGAGTCCTGATTTATAACTCATGAAGTGCAAATAAGAAATGATAATGTGTTCAAGTTCAGTCAATTGGTGCCACCTGGTGTTAGAGTTATGAATGAGTTGTTATTCCAATGGTTCTCTTTCAAATTTGCTATATTATGTGTTCTTCAGCTTGATAAAACAAAATAAATGATTGTAGATTGTTGCAAATCTGGCTTTTCAAGAGTATTTGGCTGAGAGCTTCACAATAAGTAAACTACACTATTTTGTATCTTAGTGATCACTGCCTATTATAGTTAAGATTTAAAATATCAGCAGTTTGAACAGCTTTATACATATTTCTTGTTTTTAATTTGATATTGCTTCTTGTTATTATTTCCGAAGATTGGTTTTTGCCTGATTTGTCTTCCTGAGTTGCTGAACTTAAAACAGTTTCAAATTCAAGTTTCTCTGAAAAACTCAAATCAAGGGATATTTAAAGGAAGGATTATTGTGTTCCAACAAAAGAATTGGTGTCATCCTCCCTTCATTCAACCAAGTAGGGTTGAAGGACATATCATCTGGAACTAAATGATTCCCAGGTGACCACAATGTCCCCAGGACATTTCTTATCATGAAATATTGATTACTGCCTGTATGTTTGTTATCCCTAGGTGTGATTATTGTTAGGTTCCCATTAATGCTGCTCTACCTGTTTCTACTAACTTATCTAGTGTAATATATAAAACTTTTTTCAAAAACTTCTTGTGGTTATTTCTGTTAAATCATAAGATTGGAACGTAGCCTACATCTGTTCCTAGTTTTAGTCCTCACAAGTGCCTGCTGATGTTGGAAAGTGGAAGTTCCCAGTTTAGAAGACCAAAACTTCGTTCCATTGAGTAGAAAAAAATGGAGAATAAGGGCTTTTTTGTCTTTGTTTCTGTTTGTTTGCCATGGTTGTGCCTATGTCCTGATCTGGTGTGAACATAGCCTTCAGTAATCCAACTAAGGGCACTCGGACTTGGGCCTCTATCCTTCCTCTTGACCTGGTCATATTATTGGTTCAGTATGTTTCAAAACATGAACACGGGTTGAGGATTGCTCCAAAGTAATCTTTGCTATCGAGCTTGTTTGTTGGTCTGCTTTGAGATGGATTATCAGGTGTGGATGTGCTCCCCTTGGCTCTGGGTGTAACAGCATTTGTTATCTCGCTAGGTCTGGTTGTGACAGTATCTGCAATCTCATCAGGTCTGGTCGTGCCAACATCTCCTGTCTATCAGGTCTGGTTGTGACAGCATATACTGTATTATCAGGTCTGGTTGTGACAGCATATGTTGTATTATCAGGTCTGGTTTTGATGGTATGGTATGGTTGTTGCAGGATCTGCTGTCTCTTCAGGTCTGGTGTTCTGATTTCATGCAATACCTTTATGAAAATGATCAGGTATTCACCATGTGAAAATGAGACACATTTTTCCTAAGAGTGGAGACAAGGTCCACCCTGTAGAAACATGGCACTGCGTTGGGAGAGTACACATCTGGATCAGACAGAGTAAGCATAGTGAAGGGACATGGCACATCCAGCAAAGACTTGGTACACTCTCTGACAACATGGCGAGCTATGAAGGGGAGGGCACATCCAGAAGAGATATGGTGCACTACTGTCTGATTGGCGGAAAGTCATTTCTGCAGGTAATAATATAGAGTGACGGTAAAACACACAGGCCCGTTGCGGTGGAAAACATAAATGTCCTCGTTTTTCACTTCTGCTCCAATGTCTTTGAATAGGGTGACAAGTTCATGTACTACATGTGGCCCAGAATTATTTTCCTTCACACAATGAATACACAATAGAATTCTATTGTGCAGGGAAGACCTTTCTTGACCACCCTGTAGAGTTTCGTGAGTTTCATCATCATCAATGATTGTGACAGGACCCCAGCTGGCGCCATCTGAGCTAAAATAAGTAGAACTACGCGATTACCGTCTCTTCCCTTAGTTAGGAAAGGGAAGAGACGGTAATCGCGTAGTGTCTCATTTTCACCCTGGTATTATCACAATTCACGAATTGTTGGTGAAGGACTACTATCCGGAAACAGTGGATCGGCCTCGTTCCATTAGGAGACCAAATCAGGATGACGCGATGGGCTGCCAGCGAATTTTTTTCCCTGAACCTTTCGGGCAGTACAGTGTACGTACATTTGTACACAGGTTCTCAGCCTATCAGAATCCGATAAATCTGAAGAAAGCACCACATTTTCTAGTGAAGTGCGTTGAAAACAATCAGTCTTGAAAAAACACATTGCACGAAATGATAAATTTTGACTACTGTATGCAAAACAGCAGGGATGGCTATTCTACTTGTGTCATTTGAACCCATTTTGCTTGTATTGTTTGTATTTTATGCCGTGTAGTAGAACTTGCCATTATATCAATAGATATTTCTGTAAAATGATGCTTCAAATAACGCTGTTCTCAGCATACAGTATCAAAATATACTGGAGGAAGACCATACACATGAGGCAGTATCGAAAGACAAGTCTCGATCTCATTGCAGAGAAACATATTCATACTGGAGGAAGACCATTCACATGAGACAAGTCTCATTGTATATGATATCTGAAGGAGTATCCCTGACCCTTGGATCTTGGAGATGGCTATTGTTATTGTCCTTTCTGTATGTAGGCCTATGTTGCAGGCAGCATAACTCAAATATCTAAAATCTAAATAACAAGGGAAAAGAAACGCATTATAAAAAGAAAATATTAAGAAAAAAAGAAAAAGGCCTATTGCCATTTGGGATGGTGAACAGAGCTAGGTACAAATGAGACGCGTGATTTATTCAAAGAAATAAGATGCCCGATTTAACATCCTGCAGAATCAGGGGAATCGGGCGTTTCCAGTGATATACGACACGAATATGTTGTTCTCATGCAATCACTTTGGAAACGCATTTTAAAATAGATGTTACATCCTGTTAATGGGCACGTAATCATCGCGTACATTTGGGAAAAACTCCCTAACGAGACCAAAGCACATGGCAATGTTGTTAGAGGAATCCTGCCACGACGTCATTTGTCCAGATCGAGGTCGAGGGTGCCTAGGGTTTCCTCACCTGGGGTGACCCAATGCATTGATCTAGTGTAAATAATTGGATTCAGAAAAAAGTTATTAACTTTGTGGAATTGATTTACTTGTATTGGAACGATTGTGGAATAATTTGTGCAGTAAGTATTTAGTGTTCATGGATCTAAGCGAGTGCATTTGTTAGATAGTTTGGTGTCCACATTGTCTGTGATCAAGCAATACTTTGACGATAAAAATCCACCCACCTTGCCACACTGTCACTGGCTGGCACGTGCACACACTGAGACTGTACATGACATGACATCACTCTACTCATCAGACATGCAGTGCACGCACTGACGAAACAGTCACAATACAGTACAGAAAAGTGAAGGTAACATTATATTCTTTCACCAGTCTCCTCTTTTCACTCATTACAGAGACTAATACTTGTAATGGTCGGCATTCACTCGTCATGAATGAACTAGATTTGGCCCGTTGAAGGCCTTGGCCCAGTCTCTACGGATTAGTGAGAAATGGTAAGGGGACTATAAAGGTGAATAAGCAGCTATGCACTATGCAGTTACTCGGCAATCCTGTTTGAGGAGACTGGTGTTTATCCACTACGTGACTCGCGTGGTCTAGTCCAACTTAGTCGAGACATGTCCTCGAGTCAACACGTTTAGACTGCCATCCCCTTTTGAAGAGATAAAAGTGGGGTTGAACAAGGGCAATTAAGACATATTTCTTCAATTTAGTGTAGGCGTTTGTCTTAAATTACCTGACAAACGGTCAACAATAAATAGAACAGGAGTGAATAAAGGGACAGAATATGTAGCACTAGCAAAGCCATTTTCAGCAAAATGACAACAAGACATAGCCTCTAGGGAGCTGGGAGGGGGCCGTGCGCAGAAAGGTTCGACCATTTTGTCTTCCCATATCGCTACACTCCGTACATAAATGTTTTGAAAGGCATGGATGAGTTAACTTGGCCTACTTCTAAATGTCCCACCATTTTTCATTCATTCTTTGACGACATTGACAAATTGTTCAGTTCTCATTTGGCATAATGGATCAAGATATGGCTTCTGTTTGTTCACTCTTTTATTGTCATTGTGTGGAAAATAAATAAAAGTTTTTAGAACAGCAATTCATTCTTTATGAATGGATTTATATGAGTTGTATGACTTCTGTTCAAGGTCTTCATGTTGACATCTTGGATCTCATGCCTGTCATGCACAGCTATACAACTCTCTTGATTCCAGTCGAAGTGCTAACTGCTTAGTTCAAACTAACCACAGAGCCATCACATCAGATTGGACAAGGATGTCCTTAATGCCATTCATTCCTTCAGCGAGAAAAAATCAGCTCATTCTACACAGAATTGGGCCTGAATTCCCGTAATAAATTCTTGATGCCAACAGGCTACATGTACATGTACAGAACATTCACCAGGCATTCCAATTTTCCGCCTGCTCAATCCAAAAGTCTTAGTTTTAATCAGGCCTATGATTTCTTACTATGAAGTCCTATTCCTTACTATAGACATGAGGATTTTAGATTCATTCTTCAATGGTGGGGTAAAAGCTTACATTATGCTTGTTAGTGTAATTCCGTTGACTTGGCCTGCTACTCTGCTGTTAAGAATGACTCAAAGAGATGATTCAGAGTGCTCACCGTCTGGTTAGCCAGCTTCATGTCAGAAAGTGATGGTTTAGCCAGTCCATGTAGCCAGTGAATCAGATGGCCTCTCTCTGTACTCAATACTGGAGCTTGGGGATTCTTTTGTTTGGATAGTCATGGTTCTGGTTGTCTATTCTGGTTTTATGGTAATGTTATGTGAATGTTATTTGAGAGTTACATGCATTTTATGTTATTGATTTAAGAGGAATCAGCGTTCTAGTTTGCTTTGCCTCTCATACCTTTAGAAGGCCTTCTGTTTAACCTAGGCTAGCATAGCAAAAGCATTGTGAATGAATGTCTAAATCCAGGGCACATCTCAGGCAATCGAGGACCAGTATGAACCACTTGCAAACTAGTTTTTGTTTACAACCACAGCTTGAATCTAGAGATGAGCTTTCAGCGCCAATGCTGAAAACGCTTTTCTTCAATGATTGAGCGATATCTTCCCAAGATGGTGTCTCTACCTTGGATATTTACGCCGTTGGTTAATAAAAGAACCCCAGGATGGAGCTGCTTAGCAGAAAACTTGTGGAGTGTTGAAGGCAGTGCTTTCTTTTCAGTTTTATACAGGAAGTCTGGCACAAAGTTTGCATTCTTCACTCAGTTTAAGGTTTGACTTGAGTTAAATCATTTAGTTGTGGCTGCCATCCTTTGTAGTCTGTATGTGATCACTCATTGTGTCTCCATGAAGTATAGGGGTTTAAATGGCAAAGAACAGTTTTCATGTGATATTCCATGACTTGTTGGCCTACGCATAGGCCCTATATCATGTATCTACCTCCCTTGGTAAACATTCCAGCTGGTCCAGATGTTCCGTGCAGTATCGAACATAACTGTTGTGCACAGGCCTAACGCCATATGATTTTCCACCTTGTGTTGATTTGCAATGAATTATGAATTGATTGAGAATACAATTACCTAGTTCTCAGTACACTGCCCTGGGCATTACAATGTGCAGTCATAACATATACTGTAAGTGTCAGGTTGAAAAAATGGCAGGTAATCTATCGAAAGCGTTTAAATGGATTTTTTGTTTTCAAGAGACTTCCGTAGAGAGCACAATACCTCCTCCTCAATTTCCTACTCCTAAAAATTAAACCCAATCTTTTCTTGATATCTTTCAGTTTCAACCAACCGGATTACTTGTGTGATCAAATTGATGGATAAGGATTATCATTCACTGGATTATGTGTGCATCAAATGATCAGAATGGCGGATAGTATGGAATCAGCAAGCAGTTCCAAATCAGGAACGCCCACTGATGTGGATCTAGATGAACTAGGACAGCTGGAGGAGTTCCAGCATAAGATACGTGGAGCTGCAGGTAAGTCATATACAGTAGGACTTCTTTTTCAAGGGTACTCTTGGGTCGATAAATCACCATTACATCCATTACACTTCATAATTCTACACGCATGCCTTTGTTGTTGACACTTCAAAGTTGTTTGGACTTATTTTGTTCAATGAATTGTACAGTGTTCAAACATTTTACTGCTTTGTATTTTAGTGAACGATTACAACCCTTTTAAAAAAAATAACGACAGGTAACCATCTTAAAAGTTTAGGCCTACCAATTTGTATTGGCATATAAAACTACATTTACATTCATCAAATTCATAGTTAGATAGATAAAACTTCATGAATGGTAAACATAATATGCTTGTTACTGTAAAAAAAAACTGTAAAGACCTCAACCCTGACGTTTTAACTTATATTATGCAAAGTAACACAGTCATTTGCCATATTCGTCCTCTTGATTTTCAAATGATAGCAGGCCTACATGTACTGTAACTAAGCTTGTGGTTTGACAAATCCTTCAAATTGAATCAAACTCTTTTGAGAAGTTGACATTCTGATCAAATTTCATGTACCATCATCTTACTTGCACAAACTGATTGGCAGGCTTGTAATGCACCCCAATAACAAATTTGTTAATGAATCAATTAATTAAATCAATTTTTTTTTCTCAAATCTGTAATTATGTTATTTTGAAAGTTTACCCCTAACAAAGTTCCAAAAATAGTATTTCTGGTTTTGACCTACTGCCTGTTTTTCTCAGAGAGTATCGACAGTCTACTTTCTGAAGCTCAAATCGACGAAAGTAAGTATGGTTTCAAAAGTGGCTTTTACAACTTTTAACATCCTTACTTACATTGTACAGTGCCAGAGATCCTTGCAACTTTAACATGTGACTAACTTTTTAAAACTGTCTTTAGTTGGTGTACATGTACAGTTTGTTTCTGGAGCAGTTGTCTGTGATAGTCCTGTTTTGTGTACTACAATAACGTGCCTACAATAACATGTATTTCCCTGTAATTTCTTCATAATAAATTAACAAAACGTTACTGTCTAACTCCACCTTAGCTAAAGTATATTAAGAATACACTGAATTTCACATGCAAGTTAAAATTATGATATTTGATGTGTGAGCACTCATAAAGAGGTTTAGCAGTGCCAAAATATCCCATAAAAGTAAAACAGTTCTTTAAATGTCAAACTGATGTAGAGTTCTGAAATTCGGCAAGTTTGTTTTGGGCAAGAACTAAATGTTGATCTGTCATGTCAGCACTTGGTTTGTGTTCAGCTGTTTCAAATGAGCAATGATAAGTTATTGGAATTCTTCCTGTACTTCCAATAGTTCCAATGGAACTGTCTCTAGTTTCACCTGTGTCTCAGTTTCTTAGACTCATGGTTTTCATATACCTGAGTTTCCTGTTTATACATTATACATGTATACTCAGCGCTATACTCCTGCACCTTTTAAACACTTGGCAAACTTGAAGAAACCGAAGTTCTCTCCGCCAAACGTCCTAAGATGTGGTGCGCATATTCTCGATATGATGGATATTGAAGTAACTGATTGGATAATGACTTCAGCATTTTACACCATTGACAAGCCTTAATGATGGCTTCGAAGGAATTTCGATGACGTGAGGAGTGCAAAAAGTTCTGATAACATTTCGAGCTTTCTTCTGTAGCCAATCGGTGAGTATATGATCAAAGTGCACTGCACCATCATAACCGTTGAATGAAGAGCAGATTTGATAGACATCATCACTTGCAGGGAATACAATTATGGGTCAGTTTCCCTAAAAATGTTCAATTATCATAATTTCCTCACAACCAAAAGGAAAAAGTTTAATTATCTGATGGGTGAGTGAAGTAATTTACTTCACTCACCCATTAAAAAAAAATTGAATGTGAAAAATCTTTCAAGAAAACAATTTGCACCCTACACTCTCCGTCCTGCCTCCTCTGGGGTTTGAACCTACGAACTTCAGCACTCTGGACACTCACACCCTACCACTAGGCCAGAGAGGACTTCCTGAAAGGCTCTGACCCCAGAGCATTCAAATACCAACACAAAAGCATTGACCAACACAACAGATGAATTGATCCATTGTGATTCCTTGATTGAAATGAAAAGAGCGTCTTGTCGATTTTTCTGTTGTGTTGTTGAAAATCGGTTTAACTTTTAAGGCATTAAAAAGTTTAGTATGCTTTTTGTGACTGATGATAGAATGTGTGATTTGAGCTTGAAAGTTAACAGAATTTGAATGTGTGATGATAGTTTCTGAAATTTGATCATGGATTGTAAGAAAAAAATTTCCAGAAAAAATATGGGAAAATCTAAATTTCCTTACAACCAAAAGTGAAAAGTTCAATTCTTTGATGGGTTGAGTGAAGTAAATAAAGTTTACTTCACTCACCCATTAAAAAAAAATTGTGCATTTAAAAATCTTTAAAAAAAAATCACACACTCCACTCTCCGACTTGCCGCCTCTGGGTTTGGAACCCATGACCTTCAACACTCTGAATGCTCCTACCCTACCACTAGGCCAGAGATGACTTCCTGAAAGGGACTGATCTCAGAGCGTCCAAATACCAACACAAAAGTATTGACCAATGTACAACAGATCATTGATCCATTGTGATTCCTTGATTGAAATGAAAAGAGCGTTTTGTCGATTTCCGTTGTGTTGTTGAAAATCTGTTTAACTTTTAAGGCATTAAAAAGTTTAGTATGCTTTTTGTGACTGATAGAATGTGTGATTTGAGCTTGAAAGTTAACAGAATTTGAATGTGTGATGATAGTTTCTGAAATTTGATCATGGATTGTAAGAAAACCATTTCCAGAAAAAATATGGGAAAATCTAAATTTCCTTACAACCAAAAGTGAAAAGTTCAATTCTTTGATGAGTTGAGTGAAGTAAATAAAGTTTACTTCACTCACCCATTAAAAAAAATTGTGCATAAAATCTTTTTAAAAAAAATCACACCCTCCGCTCTTCGACTTGCCACCTCTGGGTTTAGAACCCATGACCTTCAGCACTTTAAACACTCACACCCTACCACTAGGCCAGAGAGGACTTCCTGAATGGGTCTGATCTCAGAGCGTCCAAATACCAACACAAAAGTATTGACCAATGTACAACAGATCATTGATCCATTGTGATTCCTTGAAAGGAGCGTCTTGTCTATTTCAATTGTTTAGGTGAAAGGTCTGGTTGGTCTTTATTTGGCGTAGTATGCTTTTATGTTTGACTTGGTTTAATAGAAACTAAGCAGAACTCAATACTTTTATTGAGCAGGAAATTAGGGGGTGGGGGGTTAAATTTGGTATCTATCTCATAACTCATATTTATGCAATTGTTGTCAATGTTTTTCTCTTCTGACATTTGTCTGCAGAGGATGGACTAAACAAGCATGGGTGTTATATACCGCCAGGTAGATGGTAAAACTAATTTCACCTTAGCTTGATGGGAAACATTGTGCAAGTTTCTACAGATATCTAGGTATAAGTTGTATCTGAAACAACCTTAAAATCATCCTTGAGTATGAATGGTTCATTTTGTGAGTAAACCAATTTGTTAGTTTGCTCCTACCTCTGATGCCTTTTCTATCAGCTAGTTTGTGCTAAGTTGATTATCTTCCAAACAACCCAGGCTTTTTCTAAGCTGCCTGTAGCGCACTTCATTTTGGCCATGGTCTTGCTTTCAAGGGTCCCATAATGATATATTAGTTCTTTCTCCAAGCTCCTTAATCAGACAACCTGTCCGTGGTACTTTTCATATCAATTTTATTCCCAACTCCGTGCTGCTATGGGAAAAGGTGACATAACCCAGCGTAGCTACAAAGTCACATGATAGCAATATCAAGAACACCACAGTTGGAGTAATAATAGATTTATCAGTGAAACCTTATCCCTTCTTAAAAAGCGTTTTGAACGGGCTGTTCAAAAGTCCCCATTTCGTAACTGTTTCATGATTGGTTTCCTTTTGCTCCTGTTGAGCTCCTCAAATTTCAAATGTTTTTCCATCTTCTGTTTCTACTGCTTGAAATCTTATCTCATTTCAACAATGAGTTTAGAACCCCCAGTTATTTTCATGTGTATCACATCACTTTATTTTCATGCAAAAGATGAGACTTCTTCGTTAGAAATGTCAAGACAAACATGAGCTCCCTGACAATTGTAAAAGGATCCACTCCTAAAATAGTTTTAATTCTTTCTCCTACAATGAGAAAACTAATCAGATCGTTTATTTATAAGTTGATTGATTTTGTATCAATATTATCCGGTAAGAACAAGTTGCTGACACGCAAATCAATGGAGATATTGATGAAGCCTTTGTGCATGAAATAACTAATCGTTATAGAGGTTGAATTAATCATCAAGTACCTTTAAGGTCAGTGCATAAACTTCCTGTTCCTTCTGAAACATTTTCCAGAGGACGATTTAAGAGAATGAAAAAATTAAATGAGTAATTGAGGAAAACCTCAGGTGCATAGCCATAGGATTCATCAGTGCAACCTGATTTGGGATCTTAAACTTCTGTGATTATGGTGAAGATAACCAGCTTGAAATGAAACAAATCTGACTAGACTTGAACCACATACAATGTAGGCTAAAATGAAGCTCTCTGCATCTCTGGTGGCAATGCAGCTTCATCAGAAGAATCTGGAGTCTATCAAAAGCTAGTGATTGTGGCCCTAAAATATCTATTTATTTTCATATGCAGATATAACAGGTGACCTAGGAGGTATAAACAAGATACCATAGACTGAAGCAACTACCTGTGACTATGAATGAATCAGAGTCTATTAGGAGAAAAATTCGAAATAACATGATATTTTGGTGAAAATATGAAGAAAATAAGTTGTTTAGTGCATTTTTACCTCTTGTGTTGCATACCAGAGTCATTCACATACTCCTTCACCTTGTTTAGGAGGAGGTACATGTACTCTTGTCTGTGTGTATATACTTGAAGAGCGGAAATGACCAGATAAGGCCTTTCGAGTACATGCTTCTTTGGAGGTATATATTGTACTTGTAGCGTCATACATGTCATAAGGGGATGCCACATGTCAAGAAAAGAGCAAATGGACTGATACGTAAATGTAGTCTTAGAGGGTTGACATTGTTGTATAACCTGATATTGATAATCTGCCAGATAATCAGCATTTGAAAGTCAACCTTGCGTAAAGGATCAGATTGGCATACTTTCCAGCATTCCTGACAATGACAGATGCAAATCATTGGTTTATTTTCTTGATCAATTTATTCAAAAGCTTTCCATGCACTAATGAAATATGTTGTCATTCGATAAGTTCACCTTGGTATCCACCAAAATCAATGTTACCAAATTTGTGGTGTGTTGACTCTTCAGTGTGTAAATGTTTGAAAATCGATACCTGAATTGTGATATGTATTATGGAGATACTCACAACTTGCATTGGGTTACACTCTTTGGAATAGGGTATTTGAAGTCATTATAGTACTGGCGTGGATCCTTTCATTAGATGTGACAATAAGAAAACAGTTCTTATACTAAAGGAACTGCTGATATTCCCTGTTGAGCCTAACAAAGATCGGTCTTGGTACAAGTCACAGAATAAAGCTTAAGGCCAAAGATATTGGCAGTATTCTGCCTACATGTATATTCAGACTCTTGAGGGATGCCAGCAGCTGGCTAGTCATTTTCAATCACCAATAAGAGTTATGAGAATAATCGATAGCCTTCAGCATTCCTCAATTTGATCCGAGCCAAGCCATGAAATTAAAAGGAAGATTGTATCTCTGTGGGTTTAAAGCCAAGCTACAGTTGGATGTTTTTTCTTTCCTTTACCGCAAGTAAGTCTCGTAGAAACTGTAGGGCAAGATACCTAGATTGAATTGGCCGATGATTGTCAAATCACTCTGAAGTTGAGAAGTGACTATTTGCAAAACCATTTCACCAGAAAACAAGTCAGCACATCTCCACTAAATATGATAAATGTAATTGCTGATGGAAAATGATAAATTGAAAAGTTTCTGAAACAGAATTTTAAAACGAGACAGTTCCCATTTGGACAAATGGACTATGAGAGATCCTCCAGACTAAACATTGATGACAATTTTTAAACAATTAATAAAGGAGGTTATCACTGAATAATAGATAATGAAATTAAACGACGCTTCCCGCTTGGACAAACACTGAGCGACAATTGAGGGCATGGTAACTATTGAGCGATTACTAACCGCTTACTTGACAGTCTCGATACTGGTCTGGCTCGACTCCAGAGGCTGGCTTGTGTGTGAATATATAGCGAGACTGCAGCGGTGCATTTGTCATCCACGTGTCTTTGTGTACATCGTTATCGCATGCTCTCTGACAAAGACATTGTCCGTGTAAACCTGCATGCATTCACTTAACAGCGCGTGTCTATGGACTTCTGTGCGCATTCTACGGACTACTGTCGGTGTTATTGAACCTTGTGTACATTAACATTGATACTACTTTGGATTCGGTTCAGTTTTTGTATGATTTCTGTGTTTATATCAGGATTAGGGGAAAGTATATCGAGTGATTGATCATTGGATCTTATTTTCATTGCCAAGATTTCTTTTGACTTTGAGACTACACTTTCTAAAAAAGTCTTCCTATTGTGTTTTTAGTGCATCTCTGTGGCTCAATTTGGCAGAAAATGTGATTACGTTGTGTTATGCTGGGGGTTAGGGTGCGTTATGTAATGGTCAAGTGCGAGAGCTATGATATTGATAGGCCATTGTGTGAGATTGTGTTGTTGAGATAGTACTTATCGTTGGTGTTATTGAGATTTCTGTCATGGTCTTGAGATGATAAACCTACATGTATATATATATCCTAACGGTGCTTGTCAGGGTTGTTTCGGGAGTGTATTCCTCAGGCCTTGGAATGAGACACCTCCACATGTCATTGTCATAAGGTTAAAACACACCAATTTAATTGAAGAATTGACAAATACTCTGTGGCCAAAACCATATTTCATGAATCAAGGTGATTTACCTTGGAAAATATCCATCTTCCCATCTTACATTATAATGATTTGAGCTATTTTTAACCAAACAGTGTGATATGAACACCTGTGTGGCTTCAGGTGACAAATCTCATGTCATTTCGAAATGGGTTATCTTCAAATTTAGATGACTGTGTATGTCACTCAATGTTGGATTCATGGACTGAAAGTCATGTCATGGAGGGTAGAGTAAGACACAGAGAGGGGAATGACAGACAAAAATAGCTCTTCTTGTCAGTATAGTTCAATGATAACGATGTCATTTCAGATTCCGTCACTGTCACTTTCAGTAATTCTTTCAAGTGGGAAAGACCTAGCCTGTGCTAGTTGGTAAAACTGATTGGCAAGGTTAATTGTCTGCTAGTATTACGTCCCAACAAAATTGTCTTCTCATTAGGCATAACAACGAAACTCTTGGCAGTGAAAGTGATTATGTTTATCGGTTTTCAGTTTGAAAAATGTGAAACCATCTTTGACTTTGACTTTTGCAAGCCTTTCTGTGCAGTCATTCGTATGTCCAACAAAGAACATTAATAGTGAACGTCTCACAAAATTTCATTCATTTGTGTGTCGGATTGTTTTCTTCTGGGATTCGTAGGCAGTATCTGGATCAAAATGGATCCAGTGTTGCCGTTACCTGCATGCATGTTGTCTGTTGCACCATCATGTGCCTCCTTGAAGTTCAGGAGGAGAAAGGGTAAGTTGGGATAATGAATAACCTTATACATGTGTAGTTCTAACCACAAAATATCATATTGTACTAATAACAGTTTGCAGCATGTTCTGATGTGTTGGCATCAGTTGGTACATCATACCAGGTTTCTTACTATATCACCTTGCTTACGCTAATAGACCCATAGTACTTCAATTACTCTCTGTGATAATTAGTCTGCCATGGTCTTGTGAGAGATCACATTAGTTGATGTGTTAGCTGGAGCTCTTCGAGTATATTTCAGTTGTTGACTGAGGTTATAGTGATAGTCATCCTACCAAATAGTACATGTACAAATGTTAGATGAATTTCCATTGCCTTTTACATGTCTTAACTCATCCAAACTTTGATTGTGTCCTTTGCCAGGGAATGATGCTGTGCGAACCCATTAACTTTCTTGCATGCAATGCAAACTATGAAATGGGTGTTTTTCCATTAGCACGAACTTTGCATTGTGCCGGCTTAGCTGTAACAGTTACTTTGTTGATTATGCTGCAGAAGAATTATGGAGGTTTTTGATTTGTCTTTGCAGATGAAAGAGAGGAAATACAGAAGAAAACGTTCACAAAGTGGATTAACTCTCAACTATCTAAGGTGGGTATAAATAATACAGACTATCTCAAATCTTTTGTTTGGTCACAACTCTTGATAGTTTCTGCATTATGATAGGCTAAGACTAAGACATAGGTTTATTCAACTGACATAAGATGATGATTTGCTCTCATCTTTTTCAGGCAAACCAGCCAGCGATAGCTGATCTTTTCTATGATTTGAGGGATGGCACACAACTACTGTCTCTTCTCGAAGTTCTCTGTGGAAGAACACTGGTAAGTGCAGTCAATATACATCCAATAGTTCAACTTCCAACCCTACATTATACTTGTTATATCAAGACGAATGCATCAGGCATCTTTGTGCCATGTTCTGATTGTGAATGCATCTGTTCTGATAGAGAACTATGTAAGCCATGCAACCATTCCATAGGACATGTGCTCAGTTTTACGCTGCCTCTTTACCTGTCTATTAGAAGCTCATTTGAATTCCGAGATGATCGGAAATTTCATCCTCTGGTTCGGGTTGCACTGAGGATCTGACTTCCTGCGTTTTGACTGTGGTAACGGAAACCTTGCGGTAAGTTTGTTGATTTGCCATCAATTTGCCATCAAGTTTCCTAAAATGGGGGGAGAAGGTACATCTATTTCCCTCCCTCCCCCCAAGATCTGGCTCTGATCATTGTGGCTGGGTCCTTTCAAGTTACTGAAGTTATAATTTCCTGTTGTGATAAAAGCCCATCATTCTTTGTCATTTCAGAAAAGGGAGAAGGGTCGTATGCGACTGCATCACCTGAATAACGTCAACAGAGCTTTGGAGTTACTAGAAGAGGAATACACTGTAAGTTATTATCATTGCATCGTGTTCATCAGTTTTTGCTTGAGAATATGATAAGTAAAATGATTCTGTAATAGATGAATGAATAGACTATGACAAGTGACCATTTTCCCTTCTACCAGATTGTAAGATGTTTGACCTACATTGATTTTGTTAAAAATAGTCAATTGGTAACACTGAATCCTTTAGATTTCTGCTTATGTTGCTGGTTACATACCTCTGCCTCCTATTTCATGGCCTCCTAGTGCACCTAGTAGAAATCAGTGTACCTACTCCAATCTTTACATGGTTTTACTGTCTGAGTGAAAGATAGGTTTACCAGGCAGGTACGTTGTATATCTTACATCTCGGATAGCTCATACCACAGGCAGGATATCATGTCTTGTTCTTGTAAATCTTGAGATCAGGCTCCTGATCCACGTCAAAGTCTAATGTGAGTTCTCTTGCAGGCACCAGTGTTTCATGCATACTGTAAGTTTTGTCTGATGAAGAACATGCTTTAAAATCTAGACCATGAAGTCTGTTTCCCCAGATGGCCAAAATAACTCTGTCCTGACCCCACTTTTATGATTTTGTAGAAAGAAAAAGAAAAAAACGAATGTTGTCAACACCCTAGTAGGAGCCGATCTGATTATCTGATTATCGTCGTTTCTGTTTTCCAGATCAAATTGGTGAACATCAGCAATAACGACATCGTCGACGGGAACGCCAAAATAACGCTCGGTCTGATTTGGCGCATCATCTCCCATTGGCAGGTGGGTGACGTCAAGTAGTCAGGCACTCCAATGGAGTGTTTGAGCATGATGTTAGGTATACCACTAGAAGATTATGAAGTAGAAGTCATAATCATTCGAGGCAATTATGAATGATATTTCTTTATCATTTGTACGCATGGACTGATCTAGGGTTTCTCTTCTGCTCATTCTATTCCCCTTCTTATGTAACGCAAGACAAGTGATGCAACACCGACGATCAATAGCTAATAGTGATGACTTTGCATGAACAAAACGCTCTTCATCCAATATGTCCAGCCTGAAATGTATTTGTACCACTTTTTCGTGTTTAATGCCTCTTTTAGGCCAAAGATGTTATAAACATGGATGTCAGTGAGGGAGCTGAAGAGACGACTTTGGAGAAGACGATACTCCATTGGTGCAAACAAAGCACAGAAGGGTAAGACGCTTTTAAGGAATCACAGATTTGTAATGAGTACTACCATTTCTAACTCTGATTGATGAATTTTGCTTGTTGAAACTGTTCCCAAGTAGATTTTTTGCAGAGGTAACTTCGAACAATGCCACTTCATGCTGCTCTTGAGTATGAACTGAGTGGAGAAAATTAATGAAGTAGGTTGTGGACAATGAAACAATGTATTTGCATTAATGGAACCAACACTGATAATTGGGAAAATTTGGTAATCTTTTCTGCTAGATTAACCCCTTAACCACTATGATGGACCTCTTTGCACTCTAAATCCTTTCTTTTCCATCTTCCAGCTACAGAAATGTAGACGTGCGCAACTTCACCACATCATGGCGTGATGGTCTGGCATTTAATGCACTCCTCCACAAATTTCGGTTAGTATGATTAACTGATAAATAAAAACCGTACAGTTTCCCACTCATGCTGCTTAGTTGAACCAGACCTCGAGATGTATCTTTTACCTCATAAAGTCTTTGTAACTTCGCGATCCATAATTTCTGGTACGCTGCCTTAATTGGTTGGAATGGCTGTGGTGTTGATTTCAAAATCTCAAAATTAACTCCCAGACTCATTGTATTTTAACAGCCAGTCATAACCACATGCTAAGAGGGTTAAATTTCAATTGAATTTGTGTACAACTGGGTTAAGTGGAGTCTGGCTGTTGACTTGAGAGTAGGCTGGTACACATGCCAATCAGCACGTCCCAATTGTAATTAACAAGCAATTGTGCTAGGAAATTTTTAATAATTCTACGCCGTGGAATCTTCAGATCTGGCTATTGATCAGAGTGTTGAAGAGATTCTCAGCTCTGCTGCAGCACGATTGCAAGATCTTTTTTGAAAATGACGATGGTAGGTTAGGAGTACAACTCTCATAGGAAGCGTCACTGTGATACAAATTCTGTTGGATTATAAGTGCAGAGTGTCAGCGAGATCGTGACCACTGCTGCTGCACAATTGCCAGATTTTAAAAAAAAGACAATGGGAAAACGTTGTTCAGCGGATAATCAACTGAGAAGAACAGCACCAGTGGATTAGCAGCTCAAGAAGGACTGCATTTGTCGAAGAGATGCAAATTTTGTTGGATGAGTAATTATTAGGCCAGCATATTGGAGAAGATTTTCATCATAAAACCTTAACAATTTAATTGATCCCTTTTCCAATATGAATTCCTGTTACATATAATTGAGCTAAGTGTAGGAAGTAATGGCATTGCATTAGGATGTTTGAATGGGTCAAGTTTCCATTGGTATGCCACTCTAATGGACTTGTGATAGATTACATACTATGGTACTTTATGAGTGATATACAGTCATTATCTCTCTAGAGTGGGACCTCGCAATATGATTTGTGCTTTAGTGGGATATCACTACGTATTCCTATGGACTAGCAGACGATTCTTCAATTCTATCAGTTGATATGGTCTCTCTGACTGTTATACATGCATGAGGAGAGATGGACCCACTTTGTACCAAGGAAGATACCGCGATGTTATTCAATCAGTGTAGATAGGATCACATGGCTATTCATAAGTGCTAGACTAAGAGAGGTTTCGCTACCAAAGTTACAGTCACATCGTATTGGATAATCTCTGCATAATTTTCGACTTCGCCATATTACATATGTTCCTTTGAAATTGTTTACTGGTATCTGCCGTCCGTCACGCATTCGCTATACATGTGTGATATCTCTGCAATGTTTTTTTGCCAATTGATTTATTTTCATATTCATGGATCAGACGTGTCCTATCCTTCAAGCTTTATATCACTGGGACATTAGTTTTCAATTTATACACCAAGTTGTTGCCACATATTTTATAGTCACCAAATATTAGGCAAGCTATGGACTTAAACATGGACCACAAAGGATTGGCCAGGATTAAGAAGGATTAAAAATATCATAAAAACACATAAAAACAGGGAATGTATGATATTTGCAACTGTTCTCTGTAGTATCCAAGTCTGGGAAGGATCTCCACGGATTTCCGGATTGCCAATTTCAGACTCACGACAACACACAGTGCTCATCGTCTGATATCAATTTACTGAGCAGGCTGGCTAAGCTGGTACTAGAATACGCTCGGGAAGTATCTCAGATTATGACGCATTGTGCCAGAAACGGAATATTGTTCTAATTCTGGCGGATTATTCTCTGGATTAATTGTGGCATCGAAGTGGAATTACTGGTAACTGTACCTGTGTGAGTACTCAGTGGTTCTCAAGTTTGTGTAGATTTTTTTTTCATGCTATATATTACTGATCTCCTCCAGCTGAGCATAATTTAATGGCCCTCTCAAATATTCCCAAATACTACTAAAATAAGGATGTCTATCACAAAATCCAGTCATTTTTGGTTCATCCTGGCCCTAAAAAGGACCATTCCCCCAATTAAGTTGTGCTCACTTTGAACCCAAATGCTTTGGCAATGAATTATAAAATATTGAAACTACATCTGGTATGAGTAAGAAATTATGTTTGAGATCATTGCCCAGTCACTCCTCCAACACTGCCTACCGGGATTAGGCCATGTGAGAAATGGAATTACACAAATCCAGCCAAAAAATCAATATTTCGCAAATGCAGTTTGTTGTATCATGTCAAATGTCCCATTGATTTAGATCTGGTGGTGAGATGTAGGTAGAATGAACACCTAGGTGATATGGTGGCATAGGATGAATAGGTGGCCTAATGTGGGTTCAAATCCATCATTTGCTTCTTTTGTATCACATCCTGACAAAATCAGGGGTGTAATGTTTACCCCCTCATTCCCTCCACTTTTGTGAGGAAAAAGAGGAGAAATCGTTAACCCCTAATTTCCTCAGTGGTGCATCGATATTCTCTCTGCAACTACCAAAATATAGTTTCATAGCATACTGTCTTAGTCTTTACAAGTTTCTCTGTGTAGTAGTATTTTAACACTTTTGATACCCTCATCAATTGAATTTTGACCTAAAATGTGAAGCGTTTAATTTGTTTAACCCACTTGAAACATTGCTTGGCATTGGGTTATTATATGTGACCCCTACGCTGGAGGCTTGTCACAGGAATGCCGTTATGCACTTGTGGAACTATGCAACCTCATTAAAAGTTTGTCAAGTGGCTGCAAGTATGGTCTCTAGAATATACTGTGGCCAATTCCTATCTCCATTCCTTGATTACTTCAAACAGAGCTCCTCCTTGGTGGTATGCAGTAGTCTATATTGAGTGTCTCTCAAGTAGTTATTGCGTTCATTGAAAAACGGAAAGATGAATATAGTCTCATGTTGAGTTGTTGACTCCAACATCTGCAGTTGTGTATTGTGGTAATAAATCTAACAAAGAAATTATAAATGAGATGGGTGAATGCCATTTGTTTATGTAATGGAATACAGACTGAACAGTCTTAATCAAAGAATTACGTGTGGTAAGTCATTGGCAGCATTTGAAGAAAATCATTTTTGCTGCTCATTTTTGACCATATGCTCATTCATCAAACATGCCTGATGGCTGCAATCTGAATATCAAATCACGTTGAATTTTTTATTGAGAACAATTTTTTATCTGTTTTGAGATGAATACTGATGAGTCATCTGGCTGTGTTTTGACTGGATAATACAGCGAGGATGTTTATTTTATCAACAACTGTGTGTAAAAAAGCCCTGCACTCAGAATGATTATAGCTGTTTCTCTTCTCCTTTGTCAGATTTTACTATGAATGGTTGTGAGTGTCATTGCAAGATAATGCCCATTGTGGTTGTATTTGACGAGGACAGTGCTGAGGCAGGTCATGTAGGGATAGGAAGTCTGTATTTCAACTTGTCAGATGTTTCAGATATTGTGCCATTGCAGTTTTCGCATTGCTAATATCAAGAATAAAGAAACATCATCAGGACACGTACAGTATGACTTACTGATCCACTTCATCATCTTTATAGCAAGACAAAAAAGAGTTGTGTTTATAGACAATGACAAGAGGATAAAACATAAAATGTTATGTCCCCCTGACAAAACCAATAAAAGTATTGTTGAACTGGCTGCAATCCCCATGGAATCGATGTAACCTTTTATCAGTCTGGCATGTCTTAGGAAAGCTATTTGCTCTAATCCATAAATGACTGTTTCCATCATGTGTCATTCCAGGCCAGACTTGTTCGATTATGAAGATCTTCTGAAGAACGATAACGAAACGAACCTTGAGCATGCGTTCAGTGTTGCTGAGCGACTTGGTATTGACAGACTCCTTGATCCTGAGGGTAAGTCAGCAGTAGCATGTTAGTCGGTGATTGTATGGATTCCCACAGGGGCCATGCAGCTGGCTCGATGTCCGATCTTTAGAGCAGTGGGCTGCTCAAGTCTGAATACATGAGAGATATTCGATTTTATCTTCATCTGAAGAACAATAACAATCTTGAGCATGCTTTTAGTGTCGCAAAGTGGCGGCTTCAAATTGACAGGCAACTTGATCGTGAGGATTGGTCGGTGTTAACATGTGAGTCAATAATACTGTCGTGATTTCAGATGTGGACCTTGAAATCCCAGACAAGAAGTCTATAATGACCTATGTGATGTGCCTATTCCAAGTCTTGCCAAATGCTAGGAATCTGTTGATTAAAGATACAAGCGATTCATCATCAGCATCTCCGGTCGAAAGATCAGGGGACACTGATCTGAGTTCTTCAAAGGAGAGGGAAACTTCAGAAACAAAAGATTCAATGGTGAGTATGCTATATCAAAATAATGGTTACCATAAACTGAGATGTTTCTGCCGTATACTGTTGGTGTTGGGAGAATTTATGGGTCTTATGGCCCATCTGTTTTGATGAGGATGCAGCATACTATATCAAACTAACATAGCTTATGAACGACTTCACTATAATCAGAAATGACTCGGCTTCAGATGCGATGATTTGGAAGAAGTAAAGTTTAGATACTTGCTCCTTTATTGCAAACTACTGTAGTTGCTGTTGACATCGAAGGTTGGTTTTGCATTGTTCTGTTCATCTTGAATCTGAGTAAGTGTCCTCATAATACTGTCAGCAAAAATCTGCACGAAGCTCTCCTCCCTTTATATTTTCAGTCAACAATGTCATTCACAAGTTCATCCAGTGCCAGTAGTGGCAACAGTATTAACCTGGCATCATACCAGGAGTCGTTAGAGAGTATTCTGACATGGCTGCTGGAGGCTGAGGAGGCTCTAGCTGCTCAGGGAGACATCCAATTAGAGGATGACGTCCAGAAGGCTAAGGAACAGTTCCAGATACATGAAGTAAGTAATGGAGGATGGCTGTCTGTTGTCTGTTTGCTGCTTTTCGATGGTTTGAAATCTCTTAAACATTCAATGTGGAAAGACAGAATCAATAGTGTACTGCATCAAAATAGTCAACTTAAAGTTTTGTTTTGCCTGATTTATAGTAAATCGAAGACAAGCGATTTTCTAATAGAGATATGTCATCATTATGAGCTTGTGTCTGAATGCAGCTTCATCCTTCAACTCTGTTGTTATTCTCTTAAAGAAGTCCTTGATGAAGACACGGTAGTGTCTAAAGCTAGGCTCAACAAAATTCTATGTCGATCTACAAAAAATGGTGTTATCTTATACTTTGTTTCTGATATTGTTGATCTTGACTGACACAGCATCTTCCTATTCCGTTATTCTCTTAAAACTGTCTCGTTTGGTTTGCTTCGACAGTTATCACCCAAAAAACAAAAAGTAAGTAAGGCAATGAGTGGATAAGACACAAAGTGAAGGGCGCCTGAGGGCTAGAATCTGAAGACATATTACGATGTGGCAATAATAGGTCGTCTACCATTTCATGTAGATACAGAATTAGTACACATCAATAGTTATTCTTCGTCACTGCTGTTACGATTGGCAACAAAATATTTTACTGCTCCCGATTGTTACCATCTGTCCTTTAGTTAATTCAGCACACTATTTAGGTGTTTCACTTGTTACCTTCATGCAGCTAGAAAGGCATCCAAGTTTTCATCGTTTTCTTGCCACAAATATTTTGCCAGCCAGGGTTATGGGAGCTGTGTAGTTCGCTCGGTATTGGCTGGATCTCACGATCACAATCTGAGTGTTGCGAGTTTGTTACCTGCGTTGAACCTATTTGCTTTTGATCATTGGCAGTGCCTGCTTCTTCCGTCTGAGATTTTGTACATTTATCGGTGAAAAAGATCCTGCTTTGTTGAATAGCTTTACAGAGAAAAGAAAGTTTACCCGATTTTCAAAAGGAATCCTCATAATAATGATGATGACACTTCTAGCAGTGAATCCAATTTGGTTTTAAACCTTTCGTTGACAGTAATGTGCATGGCAAGTCATGTCACATCTTCCCATCACTATTCTTGACAATTCTCATTAGCTTTGAGTGCCCTTCAAATTGTTGACATGTAAAGTGTCTCATGATGTTTCTCCTTAACGAAGGTTTGAATCCAGACAATGGAAGTTGATAGTCCTTCTTCCTTTGAATTCATCCAAACCCCGCAGGGGATCTTCACTAATTGGTGAGAGATAACTTACATCAAATTTGCCTTGAACCAATTCT
The DNA here is from genome assembly GCF_910592395.1 of Lineus longissimus. NCBI lineage: Eukaryota > Metazoa > Nemertea > Pilidiophora > Heteronemertea > Lineidae > Lineus > Lineus longissimus. The sequence continues at coordinate 3,280,751 of NC_088312.1, read as the reverse complement.
TCTAATTATCAAACACTTTTTTAAAGATGTTTTCGTTTCTTTCAGGATTTTATGATGGAACTCACGAAACACCAGCAGGTAGTTGCGGGTGTCCTCCAAGAAGGCCACACACTCATATTAGATCTTAAGGTCACAGAAGATGAAGAGTCTGATATAAAAGTCCAAGTCGCATTGCTCAACTCTCGTTGGGAGGACCTCAGAGTCAAGGCCATGGAGAGGCAAACCAAGTAAGTGTGGAAGCATAGTGATGTGGGGGGTTGAGATGCTGGACTTCCAGACCAAGGCTCATGAGGTCTCATAGCCCCACTCTGATCCGGTTACCTCTTTTTTCCTCCAGGTTGCAAGAGCATTGTAAGATTCCTTTTACTTGTCGCTAGACATTTTCAAACTGTAATTTGGACTTGCAGGCTCCAGCAATTACTGATGGAACTCCAGCAGAAACAGCTCGACCAACTGGATGCCTGGCTGAATAAGATGGAGGCCAAGATAGGGGAGCATGAGGCTGTGGGGACTGATGTTGATGTCGTTAAGCAACAAGTTGAGGAACATAAGGTAAGCCCCCCTCTCCCCCCATAATTCATCTTATATATTCCAGGGAATCAGTTTCTTTTGCTTTGTGTGGTTAACGATTACGATTTTTTCTTAAAATTCTAAATTTCCACTTTGCAGGCTCTGCAAGAAGAATTAGAAGAGCAGCAAGAAAAAGTTAGCAGTTTGCAGAATATGGTTGTTGTTGTGGACGAGACTGCCAGTGATACAGGTGAGATGAGACAACTAAATCAAGTGGTGGTGACGTTTCCTGTGTTTGAATTTCAGTTTCTGTAAACCCTGAAATGTTCGTGATTTGTATCTGTTACAATGTAAATGCAACTTTCATGATAGCATGTTTCAATGCTGTGTGTAGTCACACTATGACGATTGCTTCCATTGCTTGCAGCATATGTTGACCTTGAGCAGCAGCTAGAGGGCCTGGGTCAACGGTGGGCAGACGTCTGCCACTGGACTGAGGAAAGATGGCTAGTCTTGAATGAAATCTACCAGAAATGGAACATGTTTATAGACAGTGAGAATAAGTTCAGTGACTGGTTGGAAGATAAGGAAACGGTGCTAGGGGAAATGACGAAGGCTAATCTGATGGAGCCAAATGAGGTGCTGACTCAAGTGAAAAAGCTCAAGGTAGGTGGGAATGTGGTCTGATTTGGGGGAGGAGGGAATATAAGTGCAGTGATGTAAAATGATTAAGCCAAAGGTCTTTGAATGTACTTTATTCTCATGGGACTGACTCTCTTATCCTAATTTATGTTGATGCCTCATCCAGTAAATCTGTACGGGCAACCAAAGTAGCAATTGTGGGTCTTCCCTTGAGTGAAACATGCATGTGGTCAGTTTAGTCCAATTCAAACGTTAATTCATATTTCTTTTTTTACAGCGGATAGAAGAAGACATGGACCAACAGATGCAGAAGTTTGATGAATTAAACGAGCGGGGCCATGAAATAGTTGATGTAGTTGGCGCAGATGAGATGGTGGTTAAGAAGATAAACGCACAACTTGAGGAGTTTCAGGAGAGGTGGGAGAATTTGGTACACCAGATGGAGCACCAAAGTAAAGAGGTGGGTAGAAAGTTCAAATGCAGATTTGGAAGTTTTCACTGCTGATTGTTCTGCACGTTTTCTGAAATATTCTGAAGTAGTAAAACATGATACCATTTACCAAGTTCAGTGTTGTGAAGAAATGAGTCATGTCTTTTGAGTCAAATTTTCTTCTCCCTTCTTCTAGATTGCTCAAGTCAATATTGATTTCTCAACACTGAGTAGTCCAGTTGAGGAATTGTTAGATACCGGTCCAATGAGTCCAAAACGGCAGAGAATTGAATCGTGCGAGCGGAGGGATTTTGAGAATATGGTAAAAACTATGCATCAGTGGTTGGACAAGACAGAGACCAATTTGGAACTGCTAACGACAGAGGCCCCCGATCCACATGATCAGCTGACATCAGAGGAGCAATTAGTGCTAATCAAGGTAAAGAGTGATGAAAAAACCCAAAATAGCCAACATGTTTGGTACCCTGCTGATGACACACGTCAACCATGATGTTGAAATCATGGTCAAGTTCAGCTACCACAAGAGACACTCATCTTAAAAGAGGCTATTTTATCAATATTTGTCATTTTTGTGACATTTCTAATCATCTCCTTCCAGGATATCGATAGGGATTTGAACAGTCACCGCAGCATGTACCAAGACATCCATGACATGGAGGTGATCCTAAAAGAACAGTTAATAAGCAGTGAGTAGCATTGAGCATGTTTAGTATCGATGTAGCGAGCAACGTCGGATCTCCCTGGTGGCACTGGTAGTTGGAACACACCTCCGTCTGCCTGTAGGTAGTAGTGATTCACCATCCCGGTTTTGACTCTGCAGTTACAGACAGTAACTGAGATTGTCACCTATCAAAATCAATCAAACACCTGGTAGATGTTCAATACTGTTGTGGAAACTCAACGTTTTCGCAGGTATCATGAGGTTAACAGGTGGGTCGGTATCACTCTAGCTGTTGGAGAAGTTCTAGTCTTATGGGTCTTTAGCCTTGTTGTTTAGTGCTTTTGTCAACTGGTATTTCTTACTACAAACATTTTCTTGGACATGATAGAAATTAGAAAGGCTAATCTTAGAAATCGTTAATGTTCTGACGGCCATCACAATATCATATTAACATGATTAACTTTGCCCCTCTTCTTCTGGTGACTCAGGTCGTGAAGGTCAGTATACATTACAGCCAGTCACTTGAACCATTAGTCATTAACAACATTCTCAACAGCTATTTTCATCTGGTTTTTTTGGGTTGGATTTGATTATCTCAACGTTTCCATGATTCTTTAGGTGTTTTAGCGGAGGGATTTTGTATTCATCTGAGAGATTTGATTGCCCTGTTATCAGAAGCATGATAATTTTTTAGTCTCGGGGTTCTCAGCAGCATATTTTGGGCTGGGTCTGACTTTTTGTCCCTGCTCATGTAAAAAGAAAATGTCTAGAAATTTCCATCATCTTAAAATCAGTAACTGCATGGTCCCCAACATTTCAGTTTTACCCTTTTAGCAAAAACGTCCTTTTGATTAAGATTCTGCATGGTTTGCAGTTATCATAATTCATGAACATGTAGAGTAGCGAGTATCATGATGCGTCAAAGACCATTACTTCTCATCTTTCTTAGTTCATTTTGAACACTGATAGTGTAGATACAAATTGGACACATTTATTTACAAAGATAGGTAGGGCCAGTGTTGCCTGAGGTTAAGTTCGATAGCAGTTAGAATTTTAGGTGACTTATGTCTAAATTATGCAGTATAGCAAAGCCTCGTTTGTGGATTACATCGCTGACGATTTGTTTAGACTTTTAACTCAAGTATTTCCAACTGTTTTAGATGATGAGTCCTGCTTACCCATCGAGCGAGCATTCAATGATCTCGAGGACAAGTGGACGTACGTCAGCATGCTCTGCGAGGACACGCATCGACGGATAACATTAGAAGCGGAGACAAAGCATTTCTACGAAGAGTTGAACTCGCTGCAAGAGGTCATGGCGGGTTATGAGAAGTGGGTTAATACTGCTGAGAAAGTGGCTGAGGAAGCCACTGAAATGAGTAAACAACTTGAACAATGCAAAGTAAGTGAATTTGAGCATGTATTTTAACCTTGGCTGCATGTACCGATGAGAAAACATTTGATTAGTTGGATGATGAGGGTCACATGGCTCAGTCGGATCTGCTAAGCCAGAAGTGTGAGACTGAATCTGAAACTGACCGATAATTTTTGTTTGAATGCGGTGACATAGGTGAATGATGAAGCTGATACAGACTCCATCAAACTTGCCAAAATTCACACCTTAATCGCAGTCTGTCCTGGTACCTTTCAGCAGACATCCGATGAGCTGCTCGGTCAACTCTCCAACCAGAGTATTTCTGACATATCTTTGTACACCAGCGTTTAGTAAGGCATGTAAGGCAAAGATGCTTGCCTGGAGTCTTACGCTGACAGTGGGGGATGAACCAGGAACCGCATGACTGGCTCCTCTGTGTTGTTAAAATCATTTTTCAACATTTATTATTCAACAGGTCAAGTTAAAAGCCGTGAAGTCCTATGATGATAGAGTGGAACGTATGAATGAGCGTATCAAAGAAATCCTCGAGCTTCCAGATGTGTCCGTCAAGCTGCAGAGAGACCTCGAGGAGTTTAATCACAAGTGGGAAACAATCTTCAATAAAATAGGTAAAAGACAACAAAAGATCAACTTTTTAATCGCAGGGATAGAAGTGCTTTAAGACATTAAAGGCCTCTATAGCTGTCTAACCCTTACTTTGTAACAACTAAAAACTGCTAATGAAATCTTTAATACCGTATCCCCCAAACTTTTAACCCCTTTCATACACTTTTGATAAAGCCTCATTTCAAAGTTTTGTAATCTGTTGCTCTTCTTAAAAATTTTGTACCAACACAAATTTTCGTAGATGTTAATGCTTAAATATATATCAGTATCAAAATTATATGTATCATACTTTCTAAAGTTTGCAGAATGGCAAATATTTGTCAATTGTTTACCTAATCCTGTAACCTTGTGTGTCTGTCCTGTCTATTAGTGCCTACCCCTATTGAGGATTTAACCAAATTGCCAGGTAGTAAGCACTAACCTCTCCCTGTAACAGCCTCGCACAGTGATGTCTGCTTCACCATCACTTTGATTCAGACACAAATTCCATGATCTGGTGTCAATTGTCTGATTCTGGATGTTGCAATAGCTTGTGCTCAGAAATGCATCCTTGCTATACTGCAGAGAGTGCTGAAGTGGACCTCATGATCTGATCATTCTAGATTTAGATGTGGCTGGCATGGAAAAAATGTGTTAGAATGATAACATATTTTGCTGTGGACCATCTGGCATTAGTTCCATAGTGTATGAATACCTTATTTGGTTGACTGTGACTGTGCTGTATGAGACAGGGTTTTTATCCGGTTGAACGTTTGAGGTAAAACCCCTCAACAAAGGGCCATGGGTCTCATCAAAACATCAGAAATGTCAAAGCCAAGTGTTGAAGCAGGCGTCACTGTCCTGGCCCATTATTGTTGTCCACACCCAGCCCTTTCTTTTAACACCGTAGCTGCCATAGATAAACACACACCTTTCACTTTTGCTTCTGGCCACTTCACATGCCGATAGTTATGATGTGCTATGCTTTCAACTTTGACTTTCCCCTCTCATTTTAAAGTTCTACATGTACATTTGAGGTCATTTTTGAGCAGATTGATATTCTGAAAGGCATCTTTGGTAATGGTGTGGTGTGATTGTTTTCACTTCTCTGTGTTAGCTTTCAGATGATATAAATGTGTTGTAACCTCTTTCAATAAATTTCTGTCTTGAATCAAATTGGGTCAATGTTTTCCTGATGTTTTCCTGTTCGTGTCAAAAATTGGTTTTAATGGAGTAAACCAGTCTATCTGCTCCTTTTGGTTGATGGTCAGGAGGCTTATCAGATTAAATTTAACCAGACAACTATGAACAGACAATATGGATACAACTCTTCATCAACTTCTCTTCCATTCTCAGGTGAACGCCAACAAGCCATCCTAAATGCCCAGGATCAGAGTCCGCCCAAAGCCTTCCTAGATGCCATGCAAGCCTTCCTCAAGTGGTTAGAGGATATTGAGGCATTCTTAGAGTCAGAGAGATTCTGTGTGAATGAGCTTGATATTCTTGAGGACCATTATCAGCATTATGAGGTATTTAACAACACTTCTTCTGTGTTTGATCTTCTGAAGTTTTTGCTTTAGGGCTTGGTGCAAATTTGATTGGTCATTACTGTATCAGTTATGACTTTGGCTAAGAAGAGCAACCCAAGAATCTGTTAGAGAAAATTTGCCAAATATTGATTGCCCATTAAACAGATAATCTCCTTAGATGTAATATGAGTCATCATTTTGAAAACCTATTTAAGACATACAATATATATTGATCAGGAGCTTCAGAAAGACATCCATGACCACTTGCCAACCGTGGAGTACATCAACAGGACGGGCCGCGAGCTCATCGAGAGATCGGCCACCCGAGAAAAGATTGAGACGCTCCAGCACGATCTTCACACTGCCAACTCCCGCTGGTCACAGATCACTGCCGCCATAGATGATAGGTTGAGTCGATTGCAGAGAGCAATCAATGGACTAAGACAGTTACAGGTGAGATGAACAGCCCTCACTGGCAACCAGTGTACTTGGATGAGGATTAACATGATATGCCCATACTGTATTCCTAATGATTATGTTTATGCATAATTGTAGTTACATGTACAGCAAGTGAAATTCAAATGGAAGCGTTGGGGCTCAACTTCTTTTTGCCTTTCTTTCAGCAACAAACTGAGGGTCTTTTGAAGTGGATGGAAGACATGGACGTGTTCTTACATGCTGACGAGGCGCCGTATGGTGACTTAGACATGCTCCGGGCACAACTTAAAGAAAGCGATGTAAGTTTTAACATTATGAGTGATTTGTACTCTTCATAAGAGAGTAACCAGTCAACAGTTTTGTCAAGGTCGTAGCAACTGTTTTCTGGACTTGTATTTGAACTTCCAACAAGGGTAGGATTGGTTGAACTCTGAAGATGTGCAGTGACGATGTTTCAAATTTGAGAGATTTGGATTGTTAATTCTTCAACTGCATCTTTGCAATTCTTCCAGGGTGTAAAAGATGACATCATCACATTACAAGAAAACATCGATGCAATCAAGGAAATCGTCAACGAACTTCTAATAGATTCAGACGAAGACTTCGGCACGAAACTTGCGGAGGATGTCCGTGAGTTATACGAGCAATGGGAAGAGGTTGTGCGGATGTCACATGATCAGAACAAACATCTCCATGTGATGGCTGAGACGAGCGCTAAGTTGAATGCGCGGTTTGAAGAGGTGACGGCATGGATGGACACGGTGCTGCAGGAACATCTGAGCAAGGAATACGTAGTGGTGAACTGGAAGGACCTAGAGATTAATTGTCAAGCTATGCAAGTGAGTAAAGGATTTTCTGACTCTTAACACCTTCAGGGCCGAACCACGTAGATCTATGTGGCCCAAATCCCCTCTCTTTGAGCTGGTTATCGGAGTCTCATGGACTTCATGAAAGAACTACGCAATCGCCATCTTCAGGGCAAGGTAGGAACTGAAAAGACCACTGCTCTACGTGGCCCAAATCCCCCTCTTTGAGCTGATTATCAGAGTCTCATGGATGTAAAAGATGACATCATCACATTACAAGAAAACATCGATGCAAGATGAAAGAACTACGCCATCGCCATCTTCAGGGTAGGGCAGGAACTGAAAGTCCAAACCACAAAAGACCTGATGCAGCTATCTCTTATACTTTTTTTTTCTGGGGATCTGAAAAGGGGGTGTTTGGGGGTGAAACACCGGCGCTGAAGGTGTTAAGCTTCTGCTTCTTTAAGTGGTAACGTCATGACGGACAGTAACAGAAATGTTTTGACCTAGATTTCAGGTTGCATTGACGGCATTGCCTCTTCACCAATGCCTTTCATCTTGGGGGGCCTATATCCATGCCTGGTTTTACCTATAAGTAATATAAAACCTAACTCGGCCATACAGCAGAGATTTCTTCTATGGTTCGGCTTTTCTTGTACAAAAATGTATCAATGGCTCATCCGTCTGGCTCAGAATCAGTCAACAGTTCAGTTTCATCTCATTGTTAAAAGATAAGTACCAAGAAATCAATCATGATTATATTGATCATTTTTCCAGAAATTGAAAGATGAGGTGATGTGCAAGGAACAGCTTGTCACCGAAGCTCAAGCCCTTTATGCAGAAATCCTACGAGATGATGGTGCATCCCGCTCCCCTGACCTTGACAAAAACATGACAATCCTCAACGAGAAGTGGTCACAGATCTGCGCCAAGAGCGATTCTCTCTATACCAGGTTCATGACGGGGAAGGATCATATTGCAGAGTATAGGAGTCGCTACCAGGAGGAGGTGGAGTGGCTGGATGATGTGGAGAGATCGCTCAAGTCACATCAGGACAGCGACACCACAGATCCTGAGGAAACTGCTGAGGAAATTGATGTAAGTTAAGTGCTGCTGTTCTGAAAGACCTTCTAAGAATGGGAACTGTTTATTAGTTCAAAATTCTGAAAAATTTTCAAAGTCCAAAAATTTTTGGGACTGATGATGTTTCTTTATTTTGAGCAGAAAAAAAATCAAGTGAAAAAAATATTTGGACTTGAAATTTTTTCATCTTTCAGAGTTGAAATTTTTCAAAAGTTCAAAATTCTGAAAATTTTTCAAAGTCCAAACATTTTTGGGACTGATGATGTTTCTTCATTTTGAGCAGAAAAAAAAATCAAGTGAAAAAAATATTTGGACTTGAAATTTTTTTTCATCTGTAGCATGACAAATTTGCCGCAATCAATTTCTTAACAGAAATCATGGCAGCATTCGTCTTTTCATGGCAATTAGGCCCTTTGGTCGGGTGAATTTGGTGAATTTGGTGAATTTGGTCTGATCTTTTTCAAAATGTTTTCTTCAGGAATTAGAGAGCCTTACTATTCATAACCACACTAATGAGAACAAGGAGAAGATGGAGCAATTAGCAGATAAGTTAATTAGCAGTGAGATAATGGAGTTCCATATGAAGGGAGAATGGGAACAGTTCGTTACAAGGTGGAATACGACATCACAAGATGTAAGTTATCAAAATGATGGTATCAATAAGTTAAATTAGCTGTGAGGTAATGGAAGTTTCCAAATGAGGACAGAATGGGAACTGAATTTCGTCTTGCAACCTTGCTCAGATAACTGTGTCACTGTACATTGTATCCTCTAGTTCTGTCCAGTATTCAAATGATCAATCATGCAACTGACCCTCTTCCTCTTTCTAGGCCAAGAAGCGGCTCCAGTTCCTCGAGCAGGCCGTCAATTCATGCCAGGACATTGAACAGCAGATGATCGACATGTCACAATGGCTGGTAGAGATGGCTGAACATCTGAAGGCCCAGGCCGATGCCGAGATACTTGCTGGAGATGTACCGGAACAATTTGAGGTGAGTTCCAATTATATGTAACTGTTAAACCCAATGTGTACCTATGAGCTACTCAGTCAGGGTTAACACAAGCATGATGAAATATGTTGGACAGCTTACTTTTACTGTGTCTGAGTGTAAAAGGCTTACAGAAAGGACATTTTATTTTCCATCTACCACCAGTAAATTGTATTGTCATGTTGTCTTGCAACCACAGTGACCTTTAAAGATGAAAGGCCTTCCTGACAACTCGTCAATACAATGTCCTGCAGCATAGCAAAAACTGACAGTTACTGTAGTGGACAGTAGGACTTATCTGGCAACAGTCTCATGGAGTATCTGTTCATGTATTTGCTCTTGGATTATTTCAAGTATCAGGGAACATTGGCTCAAAAAATGGCGAAGAGCCGAAGAGTGCAGGTTTGTTCAGACATGTTGGAGGTTTGTTCAGTGTCAGGTCTTTTGTGTAGAAGTGGAAATTATGTGTGATTTCATCTGTTGAACAATGAAGTTCTGTTATAAACCTGTATCCATCGTACAATTTTAGGGCCTGAAGTTAGAATTTGAACAGCAGGACAAGCTGATGGCTGAACTGGAGAGTCAGATTGTGAAGTACAGGTCGCAGGGCAATGAAGATGCTGCTGATCGCCTTCAACAACAAGTTACTATGCTCAATGTAAGTAGAACTTGGAGCTGGAAAAGTTTATATTGTTTAAGCTTGAATCAAGGTGATGGCAACATCTGTTGTAAAATTGAATTGATTATGAAAAAGGACTGTGTCCAATGTTTGTTTTTGATCTGTTTTCAGGAAAACTATGCAGAACTAAAAGTCATGTTTAATAAGTTCCAGCGTCCAGCCGACTTTGAGCCGAAACTCGGTCGAGTGAAGAGAACTTTGTCTGAAATTGAAGAGCAGTCTCATCGAATAGACATCCTGTGTGATGACCCTGAAACCCTTGAAAATCAGCTCAAGCATTGTGTGGTAAGGGAAAATCTTGATGCAGCTTTTAATTTCTAACATTGGTACCTGTTAATTAAAGCATTGGTCATGAATTCTGTTCGTCTGGCTCATTCTGATAACAATGCGTACTTTGAAGCCAAACAAATGTGAAAAGGAACCCACTCCTTTGATCATGTTGAAAGCATATGCTATGGCAGTGCCAGTAGAGTAACTCAACATGTCACTTCTAGATGGCAGAGATGATCCATGGATGTTCTGTGCTTCATAGGCTGGTCATTGAAAGATCCTTATATACTGTAGTTCCTTGATAAAACACCAGTTGTTTTAAGATATTTGAAGCAAAATGGATTTTATAGAAATTATACATGTTATAGTGATGATAGTGTAGCTCCTCTATTTCAGATGTAGAATATGAATGAGCTTTGTCATAATTGTAAACTGTTATCACTCCTTGTCAAATGACTACCTTTGCCACTCCCAATCAAGGTCTGCCCCCTTTCCCGCTACTAAGCATATCCCTCAACCTTGTCCTAAAGACACGTATTTGAATATTTGAAGGATTTTTTCGACACCATGAGTGAACTGAAGCCAGAGGTTGAATATGTGATAAAAACTGGAAGACAAATTGTGGAGAAGAAACAAATTGGGTTCCCAGAGAGATTCAGTAAACAGCTTGATGCTATCAAGCAACAATACAACAGACTTGGTGCTCAGGTTAGTTCAGTTACAGAGTTACGGAGGTTCCACTGTACTTGATATTGCATAATGAAATAAAACCATGGGTAAAAAACAATCGATACCCATCATGTATCGTATCACTAACATACACATGTTGTCATTGTCATACATCAGAGACAGCCAAGACTTTATCGATTTGATTTAGAGGCACTTCACTTGTCTCGATTGCATCTTGTCTCAATTGCACAATCACAGGAAATATCAGTTAACCCTTCATAACATTATTCCAGTAATTGATCTCGTCATATGATGGTGTCATCTTGGTATGAAAAAGAGCTGGGATTAACCCCTTAACTGTGAGAGCCACATGTCATGGCACATTAACACATTCTATCAGAATCTTGGTTTGAATCTGGGGGAAACACACTTTTGTTTCTGGATGCAATGCAAATGTAGAATAAGTTAGATGTACATTATAAAAGAACAAAACTTTGAACAATTTAGGTTTCCTTTGAATTTTATTCATTTATCTTTCTCCTCAGGTTACAAAAGGCAAAAGTGACCTGGAAAAGGCCCTTAAGTTGGCTGAGCAGTTCCAAACAGACTACAAAGAGCTGTCTGAATGGTTGGACAAAACACAAACAGAAATCAGCGAAAAAGAGGAACAAAAAGTGTCAAAAGATGTGGAAACTGGATTCATAGAAGAAATCCAGGAAACCATGGCTACGAAAAACCACCTCTTGTCGGCGGTGAATGATACAAGTAAACAGTTGATTGAGATTGCAGATGAGGGCGCCCTTGAGGAGTGCAAGGAGAAGGTGCAGGGTGTTATTGATCAATGGACAAATATCATGAAAAAGCTTAGTGCCAGGAGACAGTCTTTACAGGTAATTGGCTCAACATCGTCAAAAGTTAAGAACTGACTTATCAAAATGTTGGAAGTGACTATCAGAGAGTTGGAAGTGACTTCGAAGGGTTTGATGTGATTGAAATCAAAGTCTCTCCCTCTTTTTCTTTTCCGGCCTTTGATGTGGGGTCATTTCCTGTCAACAGTCACCTCATCTTGGATGTTTCCTAGTGGTGGCAAGATATCATGTTGATAAAAGGGGTTTCCAATCAGCGACACTGCCACCCATTTAAATTGTCTTCGCAGAGAAATGGTGACTCTTGAACTTGACGTCACATTCCATCTCTTCTGAGTTTGATTGGTACTAACATCACAGAGTGTTGGTAAAAATATTGCCGATTTTGGCTCGTTCGGTCAAAGTCATAAAAAGCTGAATAATTAACTTCTTTTTCAGGAACCTGAACCAAATACAGCACTTGACGAAAAGTTCAGTTCGTTTCTCAAGTCTCTCCAACATATCTCTGCTTGGCTGGACAAAGTCGAGGCAGTTATAGAAATCACCAAGAAACTCTCCGCAGACGATCAAGTTTCTGAAGAAGAAGTGGAAAGATATAAGGTAGGAATCATTTGAATGCCTTTTTTCCTTGAGTAGAATAGAGCGAGTTACTGCTGAACCAATATTGTGTTCTGCGTAGATGATGGTTTTGGTATGCAAAAGAAAATGTACACTTTTAGATGTATACTTGTATCTGTAGCAGTCTCTACACATTATCTCTGTAACAATGCATTAGTGACGACAATCATGCCTCTTGATATTCCTCCTTTATGATCACACCGTCTAACATTGAACAACCTTCTCTAGCCTACCTGGCCCCTGAGATTCTGGTTATCGTAAAGCAAAACAAACCACAATTTCCCCTCTCATCCGAAGCATTCATAATCCATCATAAGCTGATCTGATAATCCCTGCATCATTATTAAGCTTTCTCTTTGTGATGGCAAGCACGTCTTTATCCTCTGATGAAATGTGCTCATTAATTTTCATTACAATTATGACCACTTGATTAATTGTGATCAGGTACATGTAAACTCGGTTTAATTGATTAATTGATTTATTGATTAATTGATCTACATTTGTCAAATTAGTGAATAGATATCCTCATCAATTCGAATCATATTGATGCAATAAAAATATCAACCAATGTTTTTCGATATGTGGAGCTATTCTGAGACTGACATTAAATATTTCAGATATTCATTAAATAATTAATTTTGTTGTCTGTACATGTATGTCTAAAAACATTGTATTCCACGTTTGTTTTGCTTAACTAGGATGATCAATGAAAAATGTCAACTGATGTCCTTTGTTAAAATGTAGACAACCCAGTTTTTATCATCGATCATAATCAGACTTCTGTAAACCTATTTGTTTTCCCAGCCCGATAAAAAAACTTTCAGATTTGCGTCTATTTACGTATGTGGGCGCATTTTCCAATGATGACACCATTCAGTTTCATATTCCAAAGTAAAAATTAGAAAAATTTAACTTTTCTAAGAACTTTTGCCAATTGCAAAAAGTAACAGGCATACAAATTTGGTGGTTTACAAGAATTGATTTTACAGTAGTGCGAGACAGTTATTAGTATTTCAATGTCAGTGGAGTGAAGCACTGAAAATGGATATTACTGGTATCAGATCTCATAGCAATTCCTCGTATAGGAAGGAATCTGATACAGTTGCCTGATTGGTAGGATCTTCTTGATGCCAAGTCATTCAAATTGATTTTATTTCTTGCCTCAGATTTGAAACCAAGCTAAGTTTTCAAAAACACTGACTTTAAGGGTTAGGTCCCACATAATCATGATACCAATCCATAGTAAATTGAATTTTGTATGATTTAAAGTTTTTTATGAGCCTGATGTATGGCTGGATTCTACGAATGCTAACCCTGTGTGCAGAATGGCTTCTTGTTAGAGCTGTATTATAAACAGCTAAATATCGTGATCAGTGGTGGGACAAATTTTGAACTTTTGAACCATGAATTAATATTTACCATGATGAATGCAGATTTCACCATGGTAAATATGAAACCACCATGGTAAATCAGAATTCACCATGGTAAATCATCATTTCACCATGGTGAATTGGGATTCATTTTCGTAAGGGATGAATATACTATCCTGTGTTCAAAATCGTAATGATGCCAATTTTCTTCTTCAAGTGTCGAGCTACAAGACATTCTTTCTATAAAATGGTTGTTAATTGGTGAAAACATTGCCTAATGTCTCCTAATCAGTTCTATTAGAGCAATTTGTTTCATTGCCTAAGGAGGCATTTTATGAGATTGAGCTCTCGGTAATGATAAGACGGAAATTCCTCCTGCTTTCACTGTCTATAAATGTGACTGGACACGCACATTGAAGTTTATAAAGTGGAGAAATATGTAGATCATGCGGTGAAATTGTCGATTGCTTAAGTATAAAAAAAGTAACGCATTACTCCTTTGGATCTTATTTGGCACATCTGAATCTGAATATAAATCTTGCTGAATGGCTGCAGAAGAGGAAGAAGTTAATAGCAAGTCAAAAAACCTAGTGTGCATTTTCAACCCAGGTTCGTATGAGGATTAATAAGTTTTAGATAATGGGCCGTTAGCTCTTCAATCTTCTAAAGGATATTCCTCTTCAATATCTTTGATCGTTTTAAATCACATTATTTCTGATACATTGATCGTCTTGTAATGGTCAATCTATCACAATGCCAGCTTGGTGCATTTTGACTGATACATATTTAATATAGAGGAACAGATTTCCTTCTGAGGCGAGATTTAATCAATGGACATGATTCCTGGTATAGTTCATCTTGTATCGATGTATGATATATCGTCCACCAGTATATAATGTGATGGGAACTTCAGTATCGATGTATATGTCCCAATTATACGTAACTCATTCACGAGGTTGATGGTGAGAATGAGGCAGGGAAATTTGAATAAGGGACGACCATCAGCAACTCCCGGAAGTCTCTGTTTGACGTTTGATGGATCAGCATCCCAACTAGAGGCTGTCGTTAATTTCACCAGTAATTGCCAAACGGACCCCAAGGCATATTGTCATATTCTGAGGAGGTCACCGATTGATGACCAATCAATCAGTGACAGTGCCATGGAGCCCATGAAATGGCGTCTGCTCTTGATTCATGTGCCGCGTCCCGTGAAGAATCTAATCATGATTAAAGTCAATTTCAGGAACAATATCGCAACCACCCCCATTGAGCGTCTCCTTCATCAGACGCTTTTTACTCTATTTTCGATGTTTACTGCTGTTGTCATGGTAACAGTGGTGGTGCTTATTGCCGAATTTTTCTCGCTGTGCAGCTTTGGTCTGTTGATTCCATAATGGTGTTTAATAGGTTTTTGTGTGCCGCGATTTACTGAGGAGCCATGAAAAAGTAGTAAATCATGAGAATTTATGACACTTTGTGTTCAGCTCAATAATTTCATCGGCAAATCATAGGAATGATTTTATCATTTAGAACCGTAATGGGCCATCTTTAGCATCTAGCTGTCATAAATGGTTTCTTTGGCATCGTAAAGCTGCTTGGAAAGATACTTTAAAGCAGCAGCAGTGTGAAATATTGTTAGACGGGCACAAGTGTGCAGTGCAGAGTTTCTGTGCACAAGTGCTATGCATCTACCATGCATTCTCCACACAGACGTTATGTTCAAACATATTCTCTCTGCCATCATTGGCCTCGTGACATTTGACAATGTTGGAAGCTTAGGTTCAGGCATCAGAAGCTTTGTCTTGATCTGTAAAGAAGTGTGTAGGCCTATTCTGATCGGATAAAACTTGACCTTTTTTGACTTAATCCCCAGAGCTGCATTGTTTCCTATCTTGTTTGAATAGAAAGACCTGCCTTTGGAGCCAGATGGATTGAAGTCTCGATCTTTTTCTCTTCAATATCTCTTATGAGCTGAAATTGGTTGGGCCTTACGTCCATTAAAGTCGGGGTGTTGTCATGGTATATTCAGTCAGCTTCCCAATGTACACCCGAAGCCTTCCCTTTGGACGTCTTAAAATGATTGATCGACTCGGCCACATTGTGTGCGGTGCATTAATGAGTGTTACTTATGGCATTCAGCTTAATTGGCTAGGTGAAATCTGAGACCTACCCTCAGTCCATCATTTAGAATATTGCCAGAGAAGCTAAAGTAGGTGCTGATCCATCAGCCTGGAGAGAGTACTTGGCTAATATATCAGTTGCAGTACCGATTGCATGTAGTTTCCCTCCTGTGTGCAGCACTGCTGTTTTGCTTTCAATGTTAGTCCCCAGGTTTCATATTCACCATCACGGTATGCATGTAGATCTACTTTTAGGATCCATGATTTGGCGTGGAGCAGCAACTGATTTGCACTTCCCTGTTATAAAGCAGGAAAATTATGCAATGGGAAAGGTAAAATCTGGCCTTTTTTGTAGGTTTTTAGTTGCAAACTTGATATTGAAACTGAAATGACTAACGTAAACGACATCTTCACATGTCTTACAAATAGGACAATTAAGTGCTGTTGACCACCGAGAGGAAGTTTTCCATGAGTGGTGTGGTAAGCACTGACAAAAAAGATATCTGATGCTGGTTAAATACCAAACTGATGAAGGGCTTTGATCTTGTATCATTTGAGTGTTTACTTGGTGAAATTGCTGATGGTCAACTCTGTTTATCCGGGCAGTAAAAATGTATAGCCTCTGGAAAATGGAGCTTGATCGGATATGGTCATGTCTGGGCGAATTATTTAAGCAAGTTGTGGTTGGCAAAGATTCAGAGAGTTTCTCTAATGGGTGGGGGGTGAGTATCAGGCATAGTTAGTAAGTTAAGACCCATTAGCAAAGACCAGGGGTAAGAGGAGATTGTACATGTAGTCCGACTTGAGAATTTAAACATGTGATTTGTTTAACCGATTCAACTGTGCATTAAGAAACAGGAGGGACATTTATACTGTGCCTTGTATTGTCTTGTTTATATATATATAATAACTAAAAGTGACCTTCATGTTGACAATAGATTAGCCTTTAACTTATGTTTGTTTTTTACACATTCACCGTTGTTTTTTCTAAGTTCTGTTCTCTCGTTTGTTGACCCAAGTTCTGGTGGTCTTATTTTTTCAACTGGGCGTTAAGAGACAGGAGGGACATTTATACTGTGCCTTGTATTGTCTCGTATGTGTATATATAATGATAAATGTGTCCTTCATTTTGGCAAAAGATTGGCCTGTGACTTAAATTGTTTTTTACACATTAACTGTTGTCTGTTCTGTTCTCTCGTTTGTTGACCCAAGTTCTGGTGGTCTGACGCCTCCTGATGAGTCCATGTCATAGACTGCAAGGGTCCCCTAACCTTAATGGACGAAACTCAAATGACCAGTGTATGTATCTAACAGTAATTGTACCAGGAGCAACTATAATAGTCTCCATATACGAAGATTTCAACCGGCCCTCATGTTTTGAGTATGGACGATACTTTCATACGTCGTGTCATTTGAGTCGAGGTAAATTTATGTTTACCTTGTATTGCCGTATATGATTCGATCACCCGATGTTTCAGTATAAAGAGGCAGTGACCTGTCGCTTGTCTCCGCCTACCATGGAATGGAACATGGAGCAGCCTAAAGTGAAGAGATGGCAACCAACCTTTGACTCCCCAACGGCAACCGATTGCAGAGAGATGAAGATACGGAATTCAAATGGCAGAATGACAGAGGGAGTCTTCAAATTTGGTTGATCATCTGTCTGAATTGGACCATGAATGCAACATTGAAGCATGTAAATAAACGACACTGATCAATGCATGGCTTAGATGCTGTACAAAATGAAACATAAAACAACAGTTTCTGAATCTGTTCATCCGTGAAGATAAACCAGCGTGGTGACATGGGATGTCAGCTCTGTCAATAAATCAATCCTAATAATGTGCAAACTGGACATAATTGCGACAACAAAAAGCCAGTATTCTCTAGAGGGCAGGGCAGCAACCAATAACATCAATTATGTAACAATAAGGTTTTGTCTTTTGATTCGATTGCTCACATGAAATATTTCAGTTCTCTACAATTAGTATTAAGCTCGAGTGAATCCCTAAATGTACTGGCAATCAAATAAAGTGACATTGAGGTTTTGCCCTACTTGTCTATAGAGTGTCCTTCGATTTCACTTGTTCACCTTGCTTTTTGCCTGATCATGAGCTTTATGAGCTTGTGTGAAAAATGAGCTAATTGCAAATTGCAAAAATTAGGACTACATTTAGGATTTTCACAACTTCCACGCTTTCTGTTGCACTTACATGTCTCAATAGTAGCGTGACTGGATAGATGGTGACTGCTTTTGCTTCCAAACATGTCTGATTTTAGTGTCGCATGAAACCTTCTAATTAACAAATCCATTAGCAACAGCAGCTGATATGAATACCGAGCGAAAAGGAAGTTTTAGGAAGTGCTTCTTCTGCATGTTCATTTTGAAAGTGAGCAGAATAATCTGAGTTTAGTAATAGAAGGTAATTCACATTCCACTTCAACTCCTAATAAGGAACAAGCATGGTTAGTGTAAACTGTGAAATATGTGTCCAAAATATGATTTCAGGTTGTTGTCAATGTACTCTCATGTAGAGCTCTCATCATTTTATCATCATCTATGCAATGTCCATCACTGTTTCCACAGAGAATCAGAAGATTTGGGCAGGACTCCAAGAAGAGGTTAATAATTTCATACATATAGCAACACCTAATTCAATCATTGCACTGAATCCTGACGTATGCCTTCAGCTGCTTGCTGGGTCCTACAACCTTCCGTCTGAGCATTTTGGAATACAGATTGGTTTAACCCAATATGAGTAACTTACTGGTACACATTCATGATATTGATCAAGCATCTGGCATAAACTTGACAACTCCTCAGTCCAGGCACACTTACATGACTGCTCTACCTAGTTCCAAACAAGTGTTTGTGCCGAGATGCCTGATGTTGTCGATCGCAAATTGGCCAAGGAATTGGACAAGGGTCATTCGTTGGCTGGGCCATTCGTGTCTCCTCCTTTTCCTGTCTTCTGTCCAGGCACACTTACATGACTGCTCTACCTAGTTCCAAACGTGTGTGTGCTGAGACTAAACTTCCTGTTGAGGACTACCAAAAACATTGTGCCCTCAGTTTTAATGTTTGAAATACGTTTGCCAAAGAATGTCTAAACTTGAGTATTACGTTTGCTGACTACTTGCAATCTGCTGACAGGGCATTAACTCATTGGCCACGGGCAGTAAAGGGAGCTGATAGAGATCAATCAACCAAGACGAAACTTTGGATGTCTATCGAATATGCATTATTGTGGGAACTGATGATGCTGTCTCATGGTACGTGTCCTTGAAAGAACCATCTGATGCTGGTCATACACCAAAGGAGGCTAGAGGGAGCGATCAATCAAGATGAGACTGCCACTGTCACTCTCTCAAGCTTTTCAGGAATGAGCTGTCTTGGAAACTGTGGCTGCTGTCTTGTTTACATGTCCTTCAAACTATTACCTCGAATAATACTGGCCACGGTGGTAAAGAAGTCGAAGATGATCATCTACCAGAATGAGACTGTTGATAGCCACTCTGTCAGGCTCTTTCCTGCTTATGCCACGGTAACAGCTGCCGCTGTCACATGGACTGTGTTCTTGAGTGTGGTATAACAGGTAGAAGACCTGTGAAAGATCCTGGTCTCCGTTGGTAAAAAAGACTCGAGCTTTTTCGGTGGTACTTATACTTACTTAACTGTAAGCCAGCAAAAGGGTTGCAGTAGAAGTGGCTAAAGGAATCAACAACCAGGACAACATAACTACCACGCTGTCTAGTTTTTCATACAGCAACTATTGCTGCTGTCTTTTTGTAAAGGATGAGATGTGTCAGGTGTTGACAAGAAGATGAAGAGGCTGGCCAGGGAGAGACATTTATACCACTGCGCCTGATGTAGTGTATCACTCATGATTTTATACCAGCCCACGTATCGTGCCACTTGGCTAATCATTCCTCTCCAGCGCGTGATATGACTATAAAGAAATCTTAATGTTGTATGAGAGAAGTAATGCTCAACCATGTATGATTCTTCTTATGTTGCTACAAACTCTGATTTCTTCATGTTGCGTCTCATTTTCGGTAAAAATTTAGAAGTGAGGAATAGATTTACGAATTTCTTTCAACATGGACACAGCCATCACAGCAATGAGCCATCAACAATATCCTACTTCTCTTCTCTGACTGCTCCAAGCTAGAATATTCTGCATGTTGCGTGCAGTTTTCATTAAAGATTCGACCGAATACAGATTGTGCCAAATTACTCAGGTTGATTAAATCTCACATCAAAGGGTCGGCCCCAACCCTTCCTTCGGCAGAGAGTGCCAGATCAATCTTTCAAGCATATTTGCACAAGTTTGAAAAATGTCACGATTTTATGGTTGCGGAAAATTTGTTCCGAGTGAGAGAGTACAAATGGCATCCATGAACGCTCAAACGCGTGTTTGTGGCTTGGTTAAAATGTTTTAGATTTCATATTCAGGAGTTGAGAAAATAATCAACCACATTTTACCTACCTGCAAATGATATGTTAGTGTTTTTGTTTACTCAACATTGGAGGCTGCAGTATTTGAGACCTCCAAAGTGGTCTTACTCAGAAATAAGTTCTCTGAGCTTTTTAAAAAGCGTAAGGGTTTTTCAGATCTCGAAAAAGGAGCTTTTCATTTGCAAAAAAAACGTTAGGGGTGCACATTTGTTTTGACTAAAAAACCTTCTTAGATTATGTATAAATTCTTTGTGCTACTTCTTCCATGAAAAGGTTACGCCTTACTCCTTACACCTGATAGCTATGATCTTCCTGATTAATCTTTCACTAAGAAATGTCCATCCACTGTGACCCCATCAACGAGTTGCCCATATATACAGAGATGAAAGATATCATTTATATGAGAACTCATCAGATCAGTAGCCCAGGCAGTTTCCATTCATCCCTGATGACCATATGCCATGTAATCAAGCCGTGGTCAATTTGAAAGGATTACTTGGTAAGGCTGGGAGACCACAACAATGTCTGAGAATACCAACTGGTTTGAAAGATCTTGTGCAGCTATCGCTTTTTTGGTGTGGGGTGGAACGATTCAGTGAGAAGTTTCAAATCCGGCTGAAAGTGATAAAAGTTAGGATGGGTTTTTCAGAGTTTGATTGAAGGTAATGAAAATGTTAGAAATTTGTAAAAGCATTGATACCTCATTGGGCCATACGCTAAAGGGAAAAGGTTTTCTGGTACACCAGGTACCCCACCATAATATAGGCAGTTCTGGGTCTCTACTGATGTGTCTTCACATTACTGAGTGCCTAGCAGATCCTGAATGCATCAGCAACCACAGGAGCTGCGGTCAATTTGGGCCACAGAAAGCGTGAATGCTGATGAAGTACTGGGTTAATATGCTACAAATCTTCATTATTGAATTCATACTTTAGTTTCCTACAAGTAGACTATCGACACAACCGCAGAGACCACATTAATGAATGCAGCATCGGCCTCTTTCATCGGAAAACTGCTTGAAGATACGGAATGAAAGATTTATTGCATAGTTGCACACAGCCAGTTTACCAACACTTGGCCATGTCTGTCTGTAGGAAACCTTTCCTCATCACGCTCTCCATGTGGGCGGTTGGTTAAAGACATACTCAAGTCTTTCAAATAGTTACCAAACTATGTGTCTTAAAAATCATCGATGACAATGCAATCCCACGAGTTATAAAGCATCTTTATATCGATACCTTATAGCTGTGCGAGCCATTCAGTGGAGCATGTTTTTCCGCGCATAGCACATGGTAGATTTGTCAGCATTTGCCTGCTGTAGGTCGGGAGGTGAAGAATTTTATGGTGCAAACTGACACTGATCACATTGTTGTGCAAGAACGTCTTGGGTATTGTGTCATAAATTGTCAGTGTTTTGATCTGGTTGGCTGTGGCAATCTCATTTCTTGCCTGGATGGAGTTTCACTTGTATGGTGTTCTTGAGGCTAGATATCCATCGATGGTTAGCACATTAGAAGGTGTCTCCATTGGCCATTTAAGTTTGTGTTGAATTATCTCGGCAAGATCTGTTTTATTGTTTCACAGGCAGGAAATTTGGTGGACTAGATTATGATATATAGACATTAGTGAGAAGATCATACTATTGGATTTGCTAGCTACTGAGGTGCCTCAATTCTTTGATGAATTATCAAACCTTGTTGTGATATTGGTATCAGCTGAATTCATCCGGTTTCTTTTATCAGTTGACCTGCTAGGCATCGATTTACATCAGGGATGAAATCTGTTCTATGTGGACACAAAAACGTCATAGACAGTGTCGTAATTGGTGCTTGTGTTGATGGATGTCTGGACATTGGGCGGTAATTGAATTTCCCTCACAATGATACTGGTTGCCATTAATGAGCTGTTTCTTTGAAGGGCTGGGTAGGGAAATATTGAAATTGTCAGGTTAGTGACAAATCACTCCAAAATAGTTAGTATAAGAGAAATGTGATAATTTTTTTTGGAAACAATTCATGAAGTGCAATTGGATATGAAATACTCGGTACTGTTTACTAATGAGTGTTGTGTGCTGAAAAATTCAATTGATAACTGGAGCCTCTTGGAAATAATGTTATGCTGTCAAGGAATTGTCACTAGATATAATATTTTGTCATGGATCAGTATGAATGGCTGCAGTATTTGCGGTACATGACCTGTTGGATTTCATGACACGCTTGACAGAGTAGCTACGCTAGCTGTGTCACTGGAGCTACGCTGCTGGATGGATGAGCATCATGTGGCTATGACATACATTGGGGCTAAAATAGCACTGGATTAATGTGGAGTGTTATTTGTTTTGAGTGCTAGGATAACATAAATTTCATTTCTACCACTGTTCCTGATCTGTTAGCTGGAGTTCTGATAGAATTTGGATTCTATAGGAGTATTGTTGAATCTCTTGAAGCACATGGTATTAGTTTTGTTCTGATTTGTTTGCCAATCAAGTCCTGCTTGGTTTAGTACCAAGTCTGACTTGATGAGATTAGAATTTTTTCTGTTTTTCTGTCACTTTAGACTGATGTATGACACAACATCAGGATCTTAAAAAATTTGTTTGTGCTGGATAAGAAAACATAACACTCAGAGTTGGGGGTGCTTCCAACTTTTGTGAATATGAGAAGAAGTTTTGGAAAGTCCCTCCTAAAGTTCTGCTGGTCAAAACTAATCGATGGTTTTTTGGAGGTACTGTGCTTTTGGAAGTATAGGAATAATACTACAGATTAACATATGCACTTTATAGGATAAAATTTTTAAAAAAAATGGATAACTTATTTTCACGTGGAGTGCGGTTCATAAGACAGGTACGTTTAATTCCTTGCAAAGAACAACATCAAGAAGATGTGGCGCCGCAGTGGTGTAGTGGCTTGGGCCACTGACTAGCGCTCCTGAAGTCCTCACAGTCAGCATGAGACTCGATCCAGGCAGTCTTCTATAAGTGTACATCATGTACTGTGGTGAGCTCACAACTTAAGCTGAAGTTAGGTTGAATCAGAGTCAGATGTTGTCTAACAAGACATAGTTTCTCGATATTCATATTTTTAACGAGGATACATGAAAGAGTAATTGATTATGTCAATCCCTTATGTCATCCAAAAATATTCCTTCTTCGTCGAACTTTTACTTAAAAAATTGGCGCAATTTATCAACGTTTGATGTGTTTGACTTATGAATCAACGCGGGTTATCCGTTGACTTTTGCGCAGGTGCATTACCGATGTAACTCTTTTTGTGATGTGTGTCGTTCTTTTGTAGAGCGTTCTTGGAGATAATCATGTCAGGTGATATGCTGTAGCTCACTGCATTTTCCACTCTGACTTCCACTTGGAAGATAGCTCCTGCAAGCTTCCCGAGCAACGAAACAAGATGGCATTGGTGAGAATATCAAACAGTGTGTAGTGCCTATGGTTATAACTTAGTTGTTATGGCCGCTTGGTCTCTCATTGGTCAGAGTAGAACGTAAGGTATGAATCTTAAAGCTGCTAGCTGTCACTGAATTGAATTCCTGGGTGGAGGGTTGGCCCACCAGTCGGTAAAATTTCTGATGCTGACTAGAACATCCCTCTAAACAGGAATTCGCTACCTTACTTTGGTGACAATTGGCAGTATTTTGTGTACCTTTTAAAAAAAAAGCTAATCTTTATTAAAAAAAGAATACTATAAAGTCCTCCACTTTTTCATGCCCAGAACCTCAGGAGTTCAAACCCTGACCCTCCTGCGTATTGAGCAGAGATCCTACCACTACACCATAGAGGACCACATGAATATGTCATACCTTGTTCTGTATACAATTAGAAAATTTCTATTGTTCTGTTGACATGGCAGAAGCTTTGGTCTCAGACGTTCTTTGCATGTGCAGTTTAAATTGCCAGCACAGCTTTTATGTTGATGAGTTATTCCCTTTGAAAAGTGCACCGCGCAACATCTCAGCTTGCCTCTTTTCATATCTAAAAGGCAGATGATCCTTCGTGTCTAAAAGACAAGATATCTACCAACATGCAGAAAAGAACTAACAGAACATTCATCAATGTTTTTTTTCATGTTGTGGAAATGACATTTAGTACATCCCCTCGGGGATAGAGAGATTTATTTGTCTGCAGCCTTTCAATTTAGTTGTATCATGTCTCATCATATAAAAATTAATATTGGTTGTCAATTTTTACTGGGTTGTGATGACATATTAAAAGTATAGGCAAGTTGGAGTCAGGTGAGGTGGTGCGGGTGAACCCCATCTTTGGTAAAAATCGTTGAACTGTGCTGAACTTCGACATTAGAATTGCCCATGAAAATCCCTTGATTTTTGGATTTAAATGTTTAGTTCTTGACGTTACCTTACCATCATTACAGAAAAAAGAGGATTTGATGATATCTACCGTGTTTGATCACACTGGACTAGATTGCCAGTGATAGAAACAGCGTAGCAACGACTTTTTCTGTCACCTGGCATCGGTATTGCTGCTCTACTATAAATCACAGTGTCGCTTGATGAGAGCTTTTGATATTGCTCTTGCATGACTCCAGGTGCTTTTTCTGCCATAAAACCCTGAGAGGCAGATGAATTGTGGTGGTGAAATTCTTCTTCCAAATGTGTTGGTTCATGTTTCCTCAATATTGTGTGTATTGTAGGAAAATTTTCATCAATTGATTCGATGTTAAGATTCTGTGCTTCAAGAGGTGTCACTGCTGCCTTTTCAAATGGAAATGAAGGATCACTGGCTTGGTCCAAACTTTTACCTGAATTAGCAAAATCTCTGGTCATGTCCTACTTGGGCTAACCCATTGTCATTGTTGTTATTGTCGGCATCGTCATAAAAAAACTGAGGTGGTGTAGTAGTTCTGGTCTCTGATTAGCTGTCATGAGGTCCCTGGTTGGATACCTACCATCAATGCATCTTTGTATGCATCTTTGTATCACTATCTAAAGGCCAACTAGCCAACAAGTGGACATGCAATATAAAATAATTGTCTAAAACTCTGCATAATTCAAAAAGGATAAATCCATTTGGTCCATTATACCAAATCCATTTGGTCCATTATACCATTGTCAATATCGTGTCATGGATAATGAGTGTTCTATTCGACCCATTATGACCATTTCAGTATCATGTCATATGGGCCTCTCTCTTTATCTTGAAATATTGATCTCCGAGTATTCTATGAAGTTATCCTGGCTTTTAATATTCATAGTAAGCCCTTCAATGGCACTTGGGAGAATTTGAGATATGCCATCAATAATATATGTTGTTGACAATTTGGCGGGATTCCATCTTGATTATCGCCTCACTGGAAACCTTGTGGATTCTGAAACTTCATGTATTTCGGATAGGGCCCCGCTGATAACAGTAGAAACCTCATCGATTTTAGTAGATACCTCTCCACCATGTGCCGCTAAAGCATTGCACATCTCCTAGCTGTTTTTCAGATTCATGTATACTGTAGGCTAACAAATTGATTGTATTTGAACACATTTTGGTCTCCACCACAAGCTAAGGTTATCATTCATTTGCAAACAATATTCCCTTGTTTTGATGCAGCAGCCATACTTTCCTGTATTGCTAGGATGTTGACAGTACTAGATACTGTAACAATTGTATAATCTGATTGATGTTAGTGTAACTGGCACAATAGTGGTCGGTTGGACCATCAAGTATCAAGCACTAAGCCCAACCCATCTTACTACAAATCTCTCGTCAGTTCGACGGCAGACAGCAGTGTCTCATTGGCTGTGGAGTTTTCATATTAGTGAGCAGATGGCACCACTCTCATGATTCCAATCTTCACAATCTTTCTCCAAAGCTGACCTGAAATGTGCTTACTGTATCACTAGGCTTTCATTTAAAACGTGGTATTGCAAAGACAAATTGACCAAACTATTTGCATCTTTAGAAATAAACGATACTAACATGTCACTCTAATTTCCTCAGTTTATTATCAGGTTTGTCTTAAAATACATTCTAACATATTTGGTTTTCCAATTTTGATACTGTAACTTATTTAGTCTAATTTGATATTTTGATATCAATCTCATTGAATCTCAAATTTGCGATCCCAAATCAGAAGGCATTATGAGAAATTTAAGAATGTATTTTGACGCCAACCTGATGATAAACCGAAGAAATTAAAGTGATATGTTGACGTTGCTTTATTCTAAAGATGCAAACAGTTGGGTCAATTTGACTTTGCATTACCACATTTTAAATGAAATCCTTTCCAAATGAGTAGCACTCATCTCTGGACCTCGGAAGTGTTCCCACGCTAAATGTACCCTATGGCGGTCGGAGTAACCATGAATGAAAGGGATTGTTCCTTTTTTCACGCTTCATCCTGATTGCTTATCACACAAAACGTGATTGCTGAATAGTACCATCTCGGTTTAGCTAAAATGAAAGACGTCCTCTAAACTAACAATCAGGTTACTTTGCCATTGCCCCCCCCCCCCCAGATTATCTGGCCATCTTCTCTCTTCCTTCAAACAAGTACTTCTCCAAGGCTCCATTTCTTGTCGCTATTAATAAGGTAAACCTTTGTACAAGTTGTACAAGATTCTGCCAAGCAGGAGTAGGACCCTAATCGTCATGTTTCCCTCCATCCACCTGCGATGGACACTGAAGAACGTTGACTTATTTGTCCATCCTTGCTACTTATGTCTGTAAATACTCAAGGTAGTCGTCTGTGAAATCGCATCACAGGCAAAGTCATTGGCGGTGATATTGGAGTGGAAGTAGACTGGGAATCGGCTTTAGTTTGACAAGGTTTCAAAGTGAGTAGTTAAGCAGAAAACTGGTTTGGCGTGTTTCACACTAATGGACACTGGGCGACCATCAACTAATTAAACGAACATGGATAGTGTGGTGTGTACTCTGCTGTCTGTGTTGACTGTGGTGTTAATCAAACAGAATTTAAATGCAATTTGGACAGCTGACTTCAAAGGCTAATGTGTTAGGTCCGCTCAGGAGAAATATAATATGATTTATTTCATTGTTTAGTCACTTGTATATACTTTTATTGTTCCTTTCGCAAAGGTCATCAAAGGTATAGTTGTTAAGAGCACTCATAACCAGGAGGCTTGTAGGTTCGACTCTCGAATGGATCACCTATATCAGTTTCTTCAAGCAAGACACCTATCAAACCTTACACTGCCAAGTTCTTTGAGCGAGACGTAGAAGTAAAGTTTCTTGTACCTACCTGTATGGCCAGAAGCTTGAGATATCAAAGCCATTTCTAGCTTGGGTAGGCTACCTTAGCTCCCTGTTTCTTCTCATGAGCACCTGTGTCCAAGAACACGGCTGCTCATCTTAGCTGTGTGTTGTTTGAGATTCGAGAGGAAATCAGACACCCATACCCTTCTGACTCATCTTGGCAAAGAAACTCACATCCTTAAGCTACCTTATACTTGTTGTAATGGACTCTTGTCTGTGTCCGTTGACACCTGCTCCTCCCACATCATCTTTAAGATCTGTTTCAGTTTGAGTTTCCCCTCAAAGATTTACCTAAAACCCTTCAGGCATAGTAATACCCATCTTTTGTCTATCTAAACCAAATTTCTCCTCACCCTCCAATCTGACAGGAAAATGCAGCTGGTAGTGACTGTCTTGTCCGATGTATGCTCTTGCGTTTTGCATTTCATGCTCACTAATCTTTAACCAATGAAGCTGGTGACAGTCACAGTGTTATTCAATTATCAAATAATCAAACTTTTTGAAACCACAATCTGACCATGATCTGGTTGATATCAGTCTGGTTTTGTTGTCACTAGATTTAGTAAATCTAACTAACCAAATAACCTGCCTGGGAATCCTTGCATCATCCTTTATATCCTATTTGGACTCAGTCGGTAATGTCTGCCATAAAATAATACTAGCCCACCGATGGCATCCTTATGCAGCTCCTGATCCCTTCTAAAAGATTTCCTGCAATCATGTACAAAGTAACCTTATCTAAAAGGATCCCCTAATGGGGATCAGGGTGGATTTGACTAAGATGAAAATAACAAGTCTTTGTTTTTCCGGTTTGATATTACTGTACTGTCTTTGTCATATTTGAGCTTGTGATGGATTTTTTGAAAATAACGTGGGGATATGTTGTATGATGCCATCTGGCATGCGTGGTGAGATTAGATAGGCTTTATAGCTTTAGTTGCTAACAGATGGTCTCAGCCATTACACATTTAAGGGTTAAGAATAGACTGATTTATTGAAACGCTCTCTTAAGAAAAGATAACATAAGAGAGAAATATTGCGTCTAGGACTGATCTCATAAAAATCGTTATGGGCAGGTTCTTCATAGATGATGAGATAAGAGGTGGAATTTGCAATAAATTTGAAAAATTGTTATCCACACCTGCTCTTTGGCCTCAACTTTATTGTGATGACTATTCGAGGTTGTGAGCCTTGAAATTATGGTTTTGTGATGGATTGGAGTGAGTTTATTGGAGGCATTGAAGGCAATATGCCCTCTCGGTTGCCTTGATGCCTTGCAAAAAGGCAATATGGCCTCCCGGTTGCCTTGATGCCTTGAAATAAGGCAATATTCCCTCTCGGTTGCCTTGATGCCTTGAAATAGGGCAATATGCCCTCTCGGTTGCCTTGATGCCTTGAAATAAGGCAATATGCCCTCCTGGTTGCCTTGATACCTTGAAATAAGGCAATATGCCCTCCTGGTTGCCTTGATACCTTGAAATAAGGCAATAATTATGCCCTCTCGGTTGCTTTGATGCCTTACATGAAGACAATATGGCCTCCCGGTTGCCTTGATACCTTGAAATAAGGCAATATGCCCTCTTGGTTGCCTTGATGCCTTGCATGAAGGCAATATGACCTCCCGGTTGCCTTGATGCCTTGCATGAAGGCAATATGGCCTCCCGGTTGCCTTGATACCTTGAAATAAGGCAGTATGCCCTCCTGGTTGCCTTGATACCTTGAAATAAGGCAATATGCCCTCACAGTTGCCTTGATGCCTTGAAATAAGGCAATATGGCCTCCTGGTTGCCTTGATGCCTTGCATGAAGACACTATGCCCTCCTGGTTGCCTTGATACCTTGAAATAAGGCAATATGGCCTCCCGGTTGCCTTGATGCCTTGCATGAAGACAGTATGCCCACCTGGTTGCCCACTTGATTTAGCCGCTTATATACAGTGAACCTAAAAAGTTCAGATTTGGTAGAAAATTCCTTTTATGCCTGGATGTGCAACATGCTAAATTAGGCGTTGTGTGCATCCAATTTCATCTGTCCACATGCTCAATTATTCAGACATTTTCCTTAACGCTTCAGATTCTTTCAGCACGAGTGGAGACAAAAGCCATCTTGATACAGAAAGAAGTACTGCAAGAAGTTTCTGACAGAACTAATGCCATGCAAATTGATTATGTGGTTGAAGACTCCCCAGGGTCTACTTTTTATTAGATCTTGTTGAGCACTTCTCTTACATGTAGATATCTTGGTTTCAACCATAAGTTGCTTTCTTATTCAGGTTTCCAGAATTTGTAACTTTGTGAACTTTATCAGCAAAAGGTTTTACTTTTATCATGTACACCCTGTTGTTTTCTGGCATTGGACGAAAATTTCTTTGAAAGTTCTTGACTTGGCAACGACCGATATTCCTCTATAAGAGCTGCAGAACAAAAAAACAACATGATGATTGTTTTAAACTACTTTCCAAATTCCTCTACACTAATGATACCATTCAGACGAGGTAATTTCTCATGGTTATATTACACAAGGTTAAAGACTGAGTTTTGATGGAGTAGTACAATGCACCAGCCAGCCATTAACACTTAATTTTAGCACATTATGAATATTTATACCCCATTAAACCCATTAACCAAAGTTGCTGAAGAAAGACTTTGAAAAATGCTCAATATTAACATTTAAAGAGGAGCTTGTTTAGCGACACCGTTATCAATGATTGATGATGTGGTTTTCATTCCTTAATGTTCTTAAAACTGGGGAAGTTAACATCCACATGAGCGTTCCATCCCAGTCGAAATGTTCAATTTGGATAGACAGTGGGTTGTCCAAAGGTCATGGCCAGCCACAGCATATTGGCATTCCCGAACCTGGCAGTGAAAGAGTTAATATGTTACCACAGCCTCAAACAGTGTTATTCAATCGCTTTCCGGAGACCACTCCCACTCGATAGTGGATGTGTTTACCAAGTAGCAGGGCTCCCTCTTCCAAGTCATTCACCTTCCCATTCAGAGCAGTGCTCCTCCTTTCCAAGTCATTCACCTTCCCATTCATAGAAGAATCGCTCCCCAGACCATATTGATGCTCACAGAACAAAGCACCTCAAAGGCAGCCCTATTTGCAGCCGACTCTCCTGAAAGCTCGTACTAATTTTGACAAGTGTCCTTATCGCCACCGACATGCTAGCATCATACTATTACCGATTTCTCGGGGTTGCCTGCACACTGTGGGAACTTTGTCTTCTATGCTGATTGATTTTCACCTGGTGTTAGCCAGGGAGTGCATCACAACCCGTGGCGATATTCAATCTGGCACCACCTAGAAGATCACATCGCAAGTTTGGTGATTTATTGGACGTGTTCTTGTCAGGTGTTTTACTTTATGACAACTGATAGCCGTCTTTGGAATACATCACCGAATCTAGTGGCGTTCAAAAGGTCGGAGCGGAATACTTTCAGAGAAGTTTGGATGTGACGATTTATGTCAGCATTCAGGAAAGACTTGTGTTTGGGTGTTCTCACTTCAATATCATCAATTGAATAGAATCAATGCAGTTACAGTCGGAAGCTCAAATTGAAAGTTTCTTGCTTTACAGTTGGTGTACTCATTGGAGAGATTGGATCACAGTGTCTGATCAAGTTCCCCGAGAACTCAAATTGTGGTTGATCTTAATTGTTCCTTTGTTTCAAAACAAACTAACATAAGACACAAGGAGTGTAGCAACTTTTCCCCGTGGCTGAACTTAGTTCTTGATACAGCCACCAGAGTTTACAGAAGGCTCGTAGACGTATCTTTTCTTGATCAGTTACGACGTAATTTGAGGTGCGGTGGAGGCTGTGGTTTCCTAATTAAAGAAGTGCTTGCATTCTTTGGAAATCACTCGAGATATTTGTCTTTTCACCAAAGGCTTTCTCATTACTGAAAGTACACTCGAGCACTGAGGCAGCAACACGTAATTACTTATTTGCATTGATTGTAGCCAACTAATATATATGTAGTTGGTTGACTTGCTCTTGAGTACACCAAATTATAACTCTATTGCCCGCCCAATTTCAATTTCATGGAGAAATTGTGAACATTTATATTGGAAGAGAATTCTCTATGAGCAACTCGTACACAGGGAATCGATTCATGTGTTTTTAGAGCATCTTGATTCTGCAACTTTTGTGAAGAGATTGGAGATTATAGGACATCTTACCTATTTTGTTCAACTTGCGCTGAGTGTTCTCATAGGGCAATATCTCAATTTTCAACTTGCCTCTTCAAAAAGTTTCTAAGCTGGACAGTTACGTTCTTCCATTTACATTATTGATGTTCAGCAAATCTCGAATTTCTATTACAAACTCAACTTCAGTTGGAATTCTTACAAATTCTGGATAGTTTTGTTCGAGAACGTTCATAGAGAACTATCCATGATTGATTTTGTGGTCTAATTTCCGAAGAAAAAAAATCTCGCAATTTCTGCAGCTATTTTTACTTTCATATTGATTACAGTCTATCGGAATTCTACTAGGACTCTATCCGGAATAACGTGTATTGATTTTTCCTCTAATTGGGGGAGATAATTAGTAAAATTGCTTCAGTTGGTAAGTGTTTTCTACGATACGATATTGAATTTTCAGTGCATAATTTTGGTTCTATTGATTAACCCATTAGTAGGGTTTCAGATTGAGGTACCGAGCACAAGTCAAGTAATTGGAAGTGTCACCATTAGCCTTAGTTTCTATCGATTCACAATGTCAATTGTCACCCTCTTGTCACGTTATGACATGTTTCAAGCTTAAGTTAACAACCAAGGATATAAAGTGAGGTATCAGTTTCTATTCTGAAAGGGCTCTAAATGAACTCATGAGACGCCAGGGACTGCTGCCATCAAAACAAGGCCATCATTCTCCTGTAGCCAAAGCCTTTTAGAATGTCTTGTTGAAACAAGTGACCTGGCTACCTCGTCAACCTCAAAAACCAAAAGGGTTAAACTGTTAACCCTGTTGATAACTGTCTGTGATGACTCCCTGTATAATTCAGTTAGCTATAACATTGTTCATTGGCTGGAAGCGATGAGGTCATATCTCGACAATTATAGAATGATTGGTAGTCGTATCTGTGTATGACATATCCTGCCAGGACCAGTCTTCACCAACAAACGAAATTTATTTCCAAGAGCAAGTTTCAAAGAGTTGTTTTTAAGGAGAAGCGTGTTGTCCACTATTTCATGTTTTCCTCAAGACTTTAGTTTGTGAATAATTGAAGAACCCTTCTTGAGTTTGTAATCCGGTGGCCCCGATTGCAAACTGTTCTTGAGAGCATAGACAGACTTTTGTTGTCCATGTCTCAGCTACAAAAAGATATGTTGAGAAGACAGCAATTTATCCTTTTAAGTATCGTCACCTCCCTAAGTGTGTATGTCATTGGGTTGATGCATTATTTTTAGAGTGCCAATTTCAGCGTGTAACCCACCTCTCATATTACTGGCACCATTAGCTATAAGGGGGCACAGCAATAAGTCAATGTGTCCGACTTCCCAAACAGAACGTACAGTTGTTATATGACGGCAAGTTAGTATTACAGATAAGCTTATTACTATTGCTTCCTGAGTGGACTGGAGCTGAGCCAGTTTGCCTTTTAGCAATATATCTGCTCTGAATATGGCAGGTCTCATTCGACAATGACTTATACTGGTGTCAATTTGTTTTATCTGGCCTGATGGCTTTTATGGGTGGTCAGGAAAGGACCCAAGGCACTTCATTGAATTCAGTCTGGCTGAAAATCAAATGGTGTCTAGCAGAAGTTACTCAGGAACAGCCTTAGTGGACGAACTGCTTGGAGAAATGGAGACTGAAGAGGAAGATAAAAAGGAATTTGTTGGGTTTTCACTCTTGTTAACTTCGACCTCTTTCTTCAAAGACCTTGTCTCCGCTACTATAGAAATACATACTGGGAAAATCAGTGTGATTACCGGTTCAACATGCTTCAGCAACCAGAAGCATATGTGTATTACCATAGTATCTCCAAAAGCAATTGGTACAAATTTCTGGATTCGCATCCACATTAGGCAATGGTAAAAGGATCTGCACTTGTGTAAAAGTATCTATACTTATCCCTCTACAGATTCAATTCCCCAGTGTTGAAGATGGTCCTGATTTGTAATGAATACCACTGCTATATTCAATCAATATGAAGGTAATATCATCTTCTTACGGGAAATTGAGCTTATATTTGTGTTACACCAGGATCATCAATGCAACACATTGGCAAAGCCGGTTCAGCCAGCCAGGAAGTCTAGAGCTTTTCTGAACAACATTTTGAGTTGGAGGACTAAGGCAGGAGCTATGTAGGTGGGTCATGAGTGGTCTCTCAGGTGCCCAGTGTGTGTCTGGCTTCGATGTACAGTGAGATAGGAGAGACCCCCATTGGCAACTTTGCGTAACTTATCCTGATATATCTGATTCATAGCTATGTAAAGAAAAATGGTGACCAAAATCTTCCTACTGATATTTTGAGAGATGAATTAACATTCTTGTCACGAAGTTCCCATCATCTTTGTCAACGAGGGGGATAAAATTTCCCTCATTAGAAAGATCGTTTTCTTGAACGTGATGTGAAATTTCCTGTGATCATCCGTTTCCCGGAAGTTAAGACCAAATTGAAATTTTTCTCAAAGAACTGCAACTAAACGCTCCGGTGATTTAGCGACAATCAAAATAGGATCACACCACATGACGGAGGTTGAAATTGAATATCTTGGACACACAGACTGCATGCTTCCCTCGAGTGATTGGACTCATCACATTTCACTTTGCCGTCATAGAACTTGCGGTGATCCTATGGTATCATAAAAGAAACGAGGTGGCAAAACGGAAGAAACCCTAATGGATTTCATGGTCTTCATTATAGAGTAAAGTAAAAGATGCCATACTGGATATCCAATTGTCACTTTTTTATGATCATCCAGTTTTTTGTTGATTTGACACTTTCCTTTCTTTTTTTTATGCTGGGTAGGAAACATTTTATCATAATCTGCTTGCTGAAGAGAAGTTTGGCAGCATGACTGGTGTACGTTTTTCTGCTCATCATGACGACTATCGAGGCTGGCTTGACAATGTGAAGGCCTCAGAGAATGGGTCAGGAGGTACTTTTGGGACAAAACATGTTGTTCTGCCCCCTCCCCCAAGAGCCTATTGCCCCCCTCCCCACAGGTTCAAAAAGCTAAATAGGGTCCTGAATACTGACAAAGATATGCCCATGGCAATGATTATCTGACAAGCTAAAGGTATGACAAGCCGATTCAACATCCCACCAAATGTAATTATGTCATTCATTGCATGTCTTTGCCAGCTTTTGATAAGTTGTCGTGAGATGAATGTGGGGATGAAGCTTCCATGAGACTCGAGATGTTTTTCTTGTAGGAAGCTCATATACTGTCATGTACTTTTACTTGTACACTTCCCTCATATTCTTGAGCAGTGAAGAGCTTGGTGTCATGATGTTCATCTTCTCCTTAGACATAGTATACCAACCCGTATTGTACGAACATGAAAGAAATTTTGTCGGATTGGAAGTGCATTCATGTTTTAGAAGACAAATGACAAAGCGAGAGAACCCAGGAGACATCCTGGTTACAAATCTAGTCCTGATGAAGCTCTCTCCCTCATATGAACAGCAGGGATTGAACGATGTTGCACTGTTTTCAGCCACCTTGCCAAAAGGTCAGCCCAAATTGACTTTGGTTCTCAACCAACAACAAAGAAGGCTTTTAGAAAAAAATCTTATTAATTTAATTACATTCCTATTAAATATCACCTGTGATACTGGTTCAAAGTTTTTCCACTCTCTATTTTTCAAAAACTCTTTGCGCGGTTTAAAAATACCTCTCCCGATGAGGCACAAATGTAGAGTTCACCTGTCACTGATGAGCGCTATCCCACATTTAATTAAATTTATTGACTTTGCCAAAAATGTCAACAAACACGATGCCTGAAGGTTGTACATCTCTTGCTTCAAAGTTGAACTAGTCGTGAAACCCCATGACATTATTGATTCCTTTGAAAAGAACCCCAACATGAAATTCCAATTAAATTCTAATGTATTGTTCATTTTGACTTGATGGCAAATGTGATATAATAGTTATTGATTTCAGCTGTAAAATTCAAGGTCGTGTTCTTTCGGATAGTCAACTCCCTCGCGATATATCATTGTTCTCTCTTCTGCATGGTTGTTCACGCTGAACAGTTCTGTACCAGTAAATGTAAAATACTACTCGAGCCTTGGGTGTGTGGTTCCAAATTTTTCTTTGTCATATTCTACCTGTCAGAGTTTGTCATTTCTCGGAATCCTATGACAAAACATTCCTTGCTTGAGTGCAAGGCTTGTCTGATAAATGCTGTGCAAATATCATCACCATGTTAGAAAAATGCTGAAGCCTGTGGCATTTGGAGCCAAACTCTTTTTCTTTTGGCTTTCCTTCCTTAACTGTTGTGAAGGATAGTTTCTTGAGAATTGTAGTACAAAAATGTTTTGCTGCAGTGAAAGGCTGTTCTACCTACTAAATGATGTCATCTCTGTACTTGTGGAAATTGTATGCAACTCCAAATTTTTATTTATTTTCCCTTCCATAGTTGCATTGCTTTCCATTATCACATGGGTAAGGCCATTAAAGCCTTATGTTGAAGCTTCCTGAGAAAGGAATGTCCCCAGGTCGAGCTTTTAAATATCACACATTGACTCCTTCAAATGTGGTCAAAGAGCATTTCAAGTTGGCACTGATTGAAATCCAGAGCCAGACAACTTCGACCCTTCGTTGTTCTTTTCCTATGTATCAAATACTTGTAGCCATGCACCATTCTTGGAAATGCCATGAAGATAATTCACCGAATAGTTGGCAAGTATGGCATATGTCTTGATATATCTTGTGATTTACGCCATTCTTTTATCAATCTGTGATTTGATTGACTGAATGGAGCCAATTACACACTGGCTATTTACATCTATTGGTTGCTATCGTTAATTGGCCAGCACTGATTTGAAACTGTATGGTCGTTAATGAATGATGAATTAACCTCAAGGCCTTGATTGGCAATTCGAATATCTGGCCATCTAATTCTTTGGGGACTTTGGTTGTTTAGATGTATATTTTTAATCTCATTGATACTCAAGGACTGGACGTTTTCTCTAAATAGGATAAAGGAGGTTACTGACTTGCTGTCATCGTCCTCAATCAGACAGAGCTGATGGTAACTCAATGGTACTACATGTCTGTATGGGGAAAGAGAAGATCATTTGATGAAAGTTGGTGGCATGGTTGATGGGAAAGACAGGACTTGCTTGAAATTGGTTGTGGTACTATTAAATCCCTGTATCGTATTTCCGATTCTTAATATTCTCAATTCCCAATGCTCCCAATACTTATTCCAATTATTGGACGGTTATGGTTATGGTGAGCATAGCTTGTTATTCCCATTGATGACAACCCTCACTAATGGATTACTTATACCTAGCTCTTACTTTGAGTAAGTAATGAATTGAGAATCAGAAGAAGACTCATGGAGTAAATATGAAGTTGAGTCTGGTAACAAGAGGACACCTTGTGAAATAAAACACCGCTAAAATTTGGAATGTGCATTGAATGTGTGATTCTCTTAAGAAATTGAATTTTGAACTTTGCTGTTGCAACTGCCATGGTTGTTCTTCCCTAGATGGATCTAAACTCACCAATTTTGCTTAGTTTATTTCCCTTGACTGAAACAGGAAACTCAAAAGTTGAATAACAGAAGCCAAAGAAATTCATTTTGCCACTAGTTTATGAATTGTAAAACAAAAGCTTGTATAATATTGAAAATGTATCCCAGCATGTTATTAGTATGTCAAATCATATACTGCCACTTATTGAGGAATTCATTCATGAAATTGGCAAGCAGAAACTGTTGAGGATCACTTGTAAGTTTTAACGATAGTTTTCATTTGCTTGTTGACTCAATCTTCATTGAAGGTTGGAAACTGTGGGGGTCTTCATATTTGGATGCTGGTGGTGTGTCTATCTCAAAGTTTCTTCAAACTGTAGGGACTTCCATGAGGACAATCTGACTGTCGGGATGATTTTAGCAGCAGACAAAATAAGCAGAAGATGTGTTTGAAAGCATTACTGTCATTACCGAGTGGTCAATTGCCGCCTTTCATGATAACATTTGAGTCAGAGTGGCAAGAAAACCATAGCAACCAGGAGTAGGTTTAATTATGCATTCTGTACTTGAACCAGAAGGTGATCAGTCCGCCATGAGTATATAGGTGCAGGTCACCTCAATTGATTATCCCCAGGCAGACTTGACAATAATAGCAGCTTTTGTCTGGTGTCTGTTTCAATATATTCATGCTGCATGGACATCTGCCTCAATCGCCAAAGCTGTGCAGGCACAGTAAAGTTGTGATCTTACTTATCATCCAAAACATATCCTCATCTCATGTAAAGAGAATACTAAATCTGACTCTCATGACTGCTGACAAAAAGCAACAATTGGTGTTTCTTGGGGATATGCATTTTATTCACTCATCTTGAAAAAGTATGGGATCTACTCTGTTTCCATGACAACTTCTTACTGAAGCTTGCAAGATTAGTTGCAAGCGTATAAAAAGTTTGAGTTCTTAGACATTTTTCAGCTAAACTTTTTGTCATGTGTATTTTGGAGACTCAAATTATTATCATGCGTTTAGCAGGCGGCTCTCTCCTTTAAATGTAACGGTATCATAGGTTGTGGTTTATAGCCTGATAGCCACAGGAATTAGGGAGATCAGTCAACGCGTCTCATGCAACTTTCAACTAAAGGAGATCTCGAGGAGCTGCTCATACAGCACTCACTTGATACTTTCCGACCTTTCTCATTATTTCATACCCCTGGGTTAAGAGAAGCAACAAGAAGCAACTGTTAGGCTGAATCAGTTTATTCCTGGAGTCACACTTGTGAGAACTGTCACCATCAAACTTACCATGCATTTTCCCTAGTGATGAAGCAATGCAAGAATTCTTAACAGAGTATATATTTTTCTCGCAGCGCTCTATCCTTTTGAGGTGGAAAAGGGTGCATACATGTATGATCTGGAACATATTTTATAAAAACCTCAATGCCCTTTTCCTAATATTCAGCATTTGATTGAGCTGAACTTTTTTCAGAGAGACGTGATTCTTTGAGAGGAAGAACAAAAAAGGTGTGGATTCATCCTCTGGATGCCAGTCTGCATAAAGGGTCTCCAAAGAAAAGTGCATCTTGAATGCACCGATATGACATGGTGTGCGACACTGACAGAGCATTCAATTACTTTGAGAATGTCTGACTAACATTGGTTGGAATCGCAACCAAACTGTAAACATTTCACAGCATGGCCATGATAAATAATTGAGAGTAAGAAGTAATACATCTCTTTTCTGATCGTCAACTCAGCCATTTTTTACTTCGGCAAATTTCAAGCATCTCTGCACACCTATGTCACAGAAATTAGTCGGAGATCTGATATCTATGGCAATTTTTTCGCAAAGGAAGTTATTTTGTTGGAAGTTTTGCCTGTTGGAAGGTCTTGTGTTGTCAGCAATCATATTTTTTTCCACATGGAGGAATATTTTGTTGGCTCCTGTTGTAGTTTCTGCCGTGTTAGACAGGACAATTGTCTTGTTGCTGATTTTTCGGCGTCTATAATTTGTCGGCTGGTGATTGTTTTCTAAGATGGTGCACTTCTTTTTGATTAAAATATGAAAGTTTAGAGAATTCAAGTTCAGTTCTTTCTTCATTGAGGTGTCCATCTGGTCATAGAAATCAGAGCTTAAAGCCACTGCTTACTATATAGTATGTGGTGATTTACTAAAATTTTATCCACTGTTCACTACTGCTGTGAACCAAATATCTATTCATGGTGTCAATTTCTGAAATTTGAACAGCATCATCTCGTTGGAACCGACAAGAGATGCCTTGAATAAGATGTCAGCCGCATACTGCGTCCATTACTGAATAGTTGCATCTTTCAAAGCAACAGATCTCATAGCTGGAGGGATAAGGCGCTTACATGTCCTATCCCCTGCTGGACAACATGGGATAACGACTGTAACAGCTCATTAAGACATGTCAGACCACCTAATTGTGGCCGGTGGATCTTTGGATCCATGTTGGCCGCTGTGTGCATTTTCTGCGCCCAGATACCAATTATCTTGATATCTGATTGAGTACCATTCATAGGGAAAGAGGGGCTATGTCGAAACTTTTGACGCATCTTTTCAATTGATTCATTTTGAATCTAAACGTATGGTTGTGGGTTGATGTTTGTGGTTGACTGTATGATTCTGTGACTCTATGACTCTTTGACTTTATGGCTCTATGACTCTATAACTCTGTGACTCTATGACTCTTTGACTATGACTCTTTGGTTATGTTAGCCCCTATTTGCCCTTTCTACATTCAGTGTCTTAATCTTAGTTTCTGATTACCTACTATTGAAATGGTATGGGCGACTCTTTACCCATGATGAATCTACAACATCTTCTCGTCTGATAGGGCCTTTTGTTTTGAAGAGGCCGGCATGGGTTTAGGTCTACTAGAAGTTTCAATGGATCTTCTCAGATGGGTCACACATGTGACAGCCTATGCATATTCATTGGAATAGCCATCAAACTGTAGTAGTCCTTGAGGGCTGACAAAAGCTATCAGTTGAATATGTTCTGTGTTCAACAATCAATTTCCTGAGTATGCATTCGGTTACACATGCACTTGATAAGTTACTAAGGTAACCAAGCTGAAACCAATGGGTTGCTTCATGCTCATGCGTAACCGGATGCAAAATCTTAATAGTTTGTTCGAACTTCTGTCGACCATGGTGCTAATTCAAAGTCTACAAAGTGGTATTGCGCTAATCTGCCAGTTGGTTCACCTGATTTCATGATGGAGCAGAATATCTGCAATATCATCAAAGTGAGAAACTGTTTCTTGTTTCAGAAGGTTTGTCATCATCAGAGGACTGTAGCCACTTCACGTTCCTCTCGTCATAAGAAATCACAATGTACAAAGACGTCTTTCTGATTAATCTTCGTCTCGATGAAAGATCTTAGTCTTTCTCTGCCCTTTTGTTGTCGGTGTTCTTTAGTGAGATGAACAATAAAGAGCAAACTCATTAAGACTTTTCCGTTGCCATGGTTTTATCACAACATTGGGAATTCGGGCCGACTTGGCTGTGATTCAGGTGCGGTTTGATTGTTGGCTGTTTAGAGATGGGTCTCAAGGGAAACTCACAAGGTGGAGTGAAGACAATGAAACTTTTTTTCCCTTTGACTTCTAAATTGACTTGATGAGGTAAGCTCAGGAAGAGAAGGTTCTCTTGTGTTGGCTCAGGCAGTGAGAAATCGCTCTGATCTGATCAGATCTTTAACCACACATGTAGGTGAGCTCATTCATAATGTTTTGTCTGTCCTTGTGTTGGCGGCGTACATTGTATGCGCGTTTGTCAGCAATGGTGACCCACTGTGTTTAGTTCAGGTTACTACTGATAAAAGATCAACATCACTGCCTTGGCTGTACCTCAATGGTTGTCATGACATGTTATTCTGTCTGACATGCTAACAACTGATTAATTCATTTGTGGAAACCAGACAAATCCGTCTGATATAACCATGTTAGTGACTGGTATAGCTCAAGCACTTTATTTGGCTACACAGATATGTCGGAGAATCGAAGTATACTATAAGAACCCTTATATTTTGCAGCCATGATAGTTCACAAAAGCATCATAAAAAGATTCCCTTGGAATCTTTCTATTATTTCAGATTGGTTGCAGTGAAGGAAAGATTTATATTGACTTTTCGGTTAAACATCATGTCAAGATATTTTGACACTAATCTTTAGAGATGACCATAGGCACTGTAACCGATTTGGCTGGAACTTGAAATCCTGACGCAAAATGAAATGAATGCCAAATGAAAACCTGGTAGGCTATTCTCTGGGAAAGAGAGTACAGACTCTCACCCTCATTCACTTTGTTTTGAAGGAGGTCATTGCTTTACGATTTCGAGTTCAAGCCAAAATGGCAGTTCCTCTGGTCAAAGCTTACATGAGAAGTGCTTTGTGCCTGGCCTGCTACCAAATTTGCTGAGTTCTTACATAGAGAATACTGCAGATATTTTCCAATTTAGTATCCTTCAGGACCAACAGATTAATGAATTATGGCGCACTTATTCTTATCAAACTCCCCTCTTATATTTTTCAGACTCTTCAACTGGAGCAGAATGAATTGAGCGGTCAAGTCGATCAAACTCGAGACGCAGCCATCGACCTGATGAATAACGGCGACAGATACCACAAGATGGTTGAGCCGGAGCTCACCCAGCTTAACCGGAGATGGGAGGATGTATCAACCAATTTTAAGGTAATAAGACACAATTCTAATGTTCT
Source organism: Lineus longissimus (assembly GCF_910592395.1). NCBI lineage: Eukaryota > Metazoa > Nemertea > Pilidiophora > Heteronemertea > Lineidae > Lineus > Lineus longissimus. The sequence goes on along the minus strand of NC_088312.1, from coordinate 3,238,969 downwards.
TGTGACATCCTGACCCGCGGCAGGAATATAATTCGATTTATTATCTTATAAATGCCCATGGGGCTGTTACAGATATATGTATACACATATTATACATGTACATCTATATTGATATGCAATAACACAAGATAAAACAATAACATGTTCAAAATCAATCAATCTGTATTTGACATGACAAGTGACTAAGTTTGGTATTTGGAAAGTTTATTCAGTTCCTAGCCTAACAGACATACTTATTCGTGTTTTGTTATACAAGATAAGAACAAAATCTTTGACAAGATGTCCTGGTACAACAAGATGTGTAGAGTACCTGTCTTGTCTTTGTGTGACCACTTCATCTTTCATCTTGTGAAACATGCAACAATATAATGGCTAGTAATTGAGGACCACAGATCCACATCAGGGAAATGCCAGACTCGGGCGACTGCGTTGGATGTTAAGCAAAAACGCTAACCAAATTGACGGCTGTATGTGAAAAAGATCGCTGACTCAATACTTTGTTTGTTCTGGAGTGAAACGACGTCTCACAATGGACGACATAAACCACTTTGTTCTTTGCATCAATATCTCATTCTTACAACATGCAATAGTCCCGCCGTCAGCAACTGAGGCTTGCTGACGCCCACTTTCTAAGTCAAAATGGGCAATGTTTGCTAACCTTTTCACAACAACCGTAAGGTGGTACACAGCACACTTTGCTACAGCTCAGCCACAACATGCAATGACCACACCAGAAGCGAACAGAGGACAGTAACTCCCTAGTAAGCAGTCCCCAGGGTCCTTTGACAACCTTTGATCATTACCAATCAAATAGCTTATACCAAAGGCTCACGTTGTGTCAAGTATGAGATCTCATTTGATTCAAAACATCTTCATTGTGCAGTTAGACAACACAAGTTGTTATGCAGTCTCCTAATGTTGGCCACTGAAGGGATGACCTGGAACTGATCAAGGCAGTTTGAGGAACTGCAAAATCTCCTGTGGGCTAAGGCTGGCTTTTCATATGGTTCACCATGTTTTCAAGATGAAGCCTGTTGTAGATGCTCATATGAAGCAACATTGTGTACTGTGGCAAGTAACAAAGTAAACACAGAGCTAATCCTGAAACTTGAGGCGGTGGGAACCAGAGCCTACTTAGTGACATTCAATTTTTGAGCAAAATGTGTCCGTTCTGGGTCCTTAACTTCTGAATTTTCATTGACAAGGAAAGTGGATCTATGTGTAGAGGGATCATCCTACATCAATGAGCCTCTATCAGAAAATAGTATTCAGGTCAGAGCTTAACTCATTTCTGACCAAAATGTCACTTTGTAGACTCTGGTTCACCACCTTACTTATAAAAACTACACGACAGGTATAAAACAGAGGATGACAAACCCCCCCATTAGCATTCTCCCAGGCTCCCCTGACTATCTTTGATCTTCTCCGATCATGGCTGACGCTTTTTGTTAAGCACAGCCTAATAGATTCCCCACAGGCTTACATCGTATCTATCTGGTACGAGGTATCCTTTGATATGGAGCATCTTCCTCATGCGATCTGACAACGCTCTTGGTTTTTGCCGACGTTTGGTGATGTTGGCTCATCTCATTTTAACCCTAAAAGACTCTATAAACTGTCAAGTCAAATTTTCCTTGCATATGATTAATCTTAATACCAGACTGGAACCAGCCCCCATACATTTTCTTTATCATTCATAATTTACCATAATTAAAGCAGAGACATTAGCGCTGACTAGCGCATCCTCTCTGATAGCGTCTTGGGTTACTGATCACCTTCGAGTACACGATCCATCAAATATTAATAGCTCGATTGCCCCGGGTACAATTACAAATTCAAAATGAGCAGTGTGCAGTTGTATAAGTAGGGACCATCTACATTGGCGATGGCAAGACAACATTTTGGGAATTTACCTGTCAAGCTCCACCACTCACCGACTGAACTCAGTTCTTCTTCTTCTGGTTCATCTTCTTCTCGACGTTTGCTCTGAACTGGGTCGTGTTATCTCCAGTCCTGCTCCAAGGCAGGACCGTTAGGAGCCAATTGGGTTTATCATTGGCCTAGTGTCTCCGACTTTGCCCAGACGTAGTCCACGCAAGCGACTCATGTTTCTCACTTGGTGGGGTCTGTTTGCCCTGTCATAATATAGACACTAGATACAAGGAGACTCGGTTTTATGTCTCATTCGAAGGACTGGACTCAAATGTGATAGCTGTGCCAAGTGTAACAAAATAGTCTTTTTAGAATAATATCAAAATTTGAGATATGAATTTATAAAGATTCAGTATTTTATTGTTTTTAGGAAAAACAGTCATTGCACCAGGAGGCCATCTTGAGAAGGTCATCTGGAGCACATCGTGCAGATTCTGACGGAAACTGCAACTTGGAGAATGATGTAGAAGAACGCGTTGATCGTGTTGTTAGGAGTATTGAGCAGTTCCGCAGCAACCTGGATGGTGGCGCATTTAGGAATGAGGATTTGGAGAAGGATGTCAAACGTAAACAAAGGGTGCGTATCTTGCACGGAAGGGGGCTGTGTGTTATCCATTTGTGGTGCACTTTTTAGTCAGGGTCAGTGGCACAAATTGACGTCCAAATTGGCCGTCCTATGGCATCACTGCCCGGCGTCTATAGTGGGAAATACTTGTGCACAACCTCAGCTTCTCCATCTCATGGCAGTATGAAGAACTGACAAAGTTTCCTCTCTGTCAGATGGTGTTGGTATTTGGTTTCTCTAATTTTGGGGATTGAGGATAGCCATTAAGAGAATTTAAACCCAGTTAATTGTTTGATAGTTGCGTCTTTTATGAAATTTGTTTGCAGATATGAGTTATATTTGAAATTATCTTTTTCATTTGCAGGATATCGATTCAGAGCTTGAACGCATCCAAAATGAGGTAGCAATGCTGGCAGGTGATAGCAATGGAGTTATGAATGACCTTCAGGATCAAGATCCGGACAGGGTCAAGGTCGTCAAAGTCAAGAAGGAAAAGATGAAGGTAAATAAACAGAGTGGTTAGGAGAGCATTACACCAAATCACAACTCGAGCTCATCATTGCTGACTTTCACCAGTCACCTTTGACAAATGAGGCGGTGAAGAAGGTAGACAGATAGAAGGGTTTCTCATTCTATACAATGAGATGCTTAGTGTCTGGACTCCTTACTGGAGAACGAGAGAGAGGGTCAGGTGCCATATCGAGCAAATTGCAATCTCCAAAAACAAGTTAATTTCTATTTCAGTTTCAATGGAATGACACCAGAGCTGAAGCTGACAGGAAAAAGGACTCTTTAAAGCATGTTATTCCGCTGTGGCATAAATATCTACGCCAGTCGGATGAGCTCGATCGTATTTTAGATATAATGGAAAGAAAGATAGAGGAGGAGTCAAGGAATGATGGTGGCCTGATGGTGAGTGAAATATTTTGTCCGATTTGTATCTAGAGAGAGAACTTCTCACAAAAGATTCAAAATTTCAATGCATCATGTAGAAATGCAATATGACTTGGGTGTTTTGGAATTCTAGACAAAAAAGCAAAGGTTAGCGTAAAAGAGCTCACTTGGTGTTTGCATTAAAGTCCCTTTAGTTCTAGAACATCATCTCATTCTGCTTTTGCAAAGATGCTAGTAAATAGTATTGAAAAATGGTAGCAACAGTGTGAAGGCACCATATGAAGGTCTGTTTACGTCACGATTGTGCCACTTTCAAAGTGCCAATCATGCTACAATCTTTGCCCAACGATTTTAAACCAAGTGCCACTCTGTGTCAAGATATCATACCGCAGCTATTCTCAGTTCTGCGACCTGACACTGAGTGTCACTACCATTTTTCTGTACCCACACATGCATGTTTACCTGTGCATCAAGCTCCTCAAGGATATCTTGATTAGATTTGGGAGAAACTCGACAGCTCCTGCATTAATTACTCTGGATTAATTAATCTGGCACATTGGATTAACGAATCTTAGCCAACAGGTAGGGTCGAGTGATCTCGATGTAAATAATTCACAATTTTGTCATAATTTAGTTCTAGCTTGCTTGGTTTCGATGCATCCTCGCTATCATTTTATGTCAACAGTTATCCGTCTCTTTAAGGAATTCCCGAATTTGTTGAGAATCATTTAGATGACAGGTGAAGATTATCAAAGGCAGTGAGAGAAGACATTTACATGTACCTAAAACATATCTCATATTCTTTTAGTGGTTTCAAAGAGGATAGGGAGATTGGATGTAGGCACATCCTTTTGTTAAATTCAGTCCAGTTTCTGTCCTCAGGCAAGTTACTTAATCATAGGGGTGTAGGTGTCAGGTTATTTTCCTGTATCTCATGATTTGATAATAAATGGGGAACTGATGCATTAAGTGTGACACTCCAAGACTAATTGAAGTTTTAATGCGCATTCAATTCGGTTTAAAACTCCAGAGTGACCATGGCTAGAAGAGTTGGGGGTTAGGTTCCCCGACCCTACCACCATCATTTGCAACCTGAGTGTGCCCGAGCAAATCAAGGGCAAAAATGTTTTTATTCAACATGTAAATGACCGCAATGTTGGTTGCTGCGTGCCATTCAATTAAAGAGGGTACACCATTCATGTTTACTAGTGGCGTGAAGAGTTGGGGGTTAGGTTCCCCGACCCTGCCACCATCGTTTGCTACCTGGAGCAACCGAGTGTGCCCCAGTGAGTACAAGCAAAACATTTATTCTAAATGACCGCAATGTTGGTTGCTGCATGCCATTCAATTAAAGGAGATACAGGGTATTCACCAAATTTTCAAATTCAATTTCAAATTTCAACAAACGGCAGAGGCCTTTAAAGCAAATTTAATTTTGGCAAAATTATGACAACATTGTCAACAGGTCATGCATTATGCAATACATGTACTGACCTGCTGACATAGAGAAATATACACCAATAATGCCACAGTCATATCGCCAGGTCGTCAGGTTGTTGGTGGAAGTGAACCACTACACCACCCCACCTGGAGGGTAAAAAAAAAAAAATTCAAATAATTTTCTTTTGAAATTTTTTTATTGTTGTCGTGTACATCCAAAGAATTATTGTAATGGCGACTTGGAATGTCATGTAGGAGGAAACCCGCCCCGGGAGAAAACCTACGCGATCGGAGGGAGTCGCCGACTCCATCACACAGGTGACAGGCTACAACAACTATGATTTTTATTAAAATGACATCAGACTTGTACATTTAATTGATCATAGTCACTGCGCCACTCCGAAAGCCCATAAAAGGAGAAAACCAAAAGATAGAAGTACTATCACACAAGTTCACTCCTTCACAAATAGAGATCTTACACTAGTCAGACTCCACAACTTCAAGTATGCATGCTTTATGTTCATGTACAATTTATACATACATAAGCCATTGCATTAAACCTATTGTGCATGACTGTAGTTGAGCCATACCAGCTAACAATAGGTTAGGTCACTGCTGTCATTTACACCATAACTAAACAGCTAAAGGGTCCAATTTGCATAACAAAAGGACCAAATTTCTCATGGCCACTCCACCTTGAGGCTGCCGCTTTGCATGACAAAAGGTTGAGAGGTGACATGTTATCTGCATGACAAAAGAGGTAGCTTTTGCCATGGCAAGACTAGAAGTGGGTATGCCAGGTTTTTTAGGCAAGTTGGAGTCTGAGATCTCTTTATTTTACTAACAAGATTTACATTTATTACATGCAGGACAAAATGAAACGTCTTACAAAGTTGACGTTTTTTAATTACACTTTTCTCAGAACACTCAGTACCATGTCTAAACTAATTCTCAGTGGGGCAAAAAGTCTGTTTTCATAATCTGCAGAGCATGATAATTACGCCCGTGCAAGATCTCGAACCAGTCCATTCTGTTGTCAGGAAATCTTTTGATATTCTGACAAGTATCAAAGAACAATAAGAGAGTTTTCAACTATTTAAGTTGAATTAGTGTGAATGGGTTTTGTAGTCCCTAATTTTTGGTTCCCGGGTATTGGTAAAAAGTCATTGAGTGAATACAAATTCACTTTTTTAATGTTGTTGGTCAGTTGTCTGTAGTATGAATACGATACTTAGCAACTGAGCCAGCCAACGTGAGAAGGTCTGGGTGCTCTTGGATTCTATGGTACTGAGTAGATCGAGAAACAGTAAAAAAGGCCTACGTTCCATCGCAGACACATATGATCCCTTCTTGCCTGGGGTTTGAGCAAGAAAGAAATCATATGAACCCCATGTCAAATGATGGAGATATGAATGAAATATCTGATGAAGTTGGTGATTGTTTAGCAGAAAATCATTTTCAGCAGTAGGGTACTGATGTGCCCTAGGCTATTAGCTTATTCCTTCTCAAACAAAAAGCAAAAAATCTATTTTGCTTATTGTTTGTGTACTGACATGCCGGATTGGCTCTCCATAAACGCCCACTCCACATTTTGCTTTCTTTCAAAAGGTTTTATCAGAAAATCTCTTGGATCATGTCGTGCCCCTGGTTACCGAAGAAACCCTCCCCCTCAAAATGTTATTCCTTCTTTATTCGTGTATGATTTTAAACCATGACAACATAATGTCACTGCCCTTAGAAGGTAAATATATTCCTTCTCCCATCAGAAAACCTTAGGATTTTTATCAATAAAATCACCTTTCAATCAGATATTTCAATAAAAACAATAGGTCTACGGTGACGAAAATACATCAATGGGATGTGCTGGTCAGCAACATCCTTCTTCCTCCTGTCGGATGCTTCACCATGCTGAAAAGAAATAGATTACATACATTTAAATTATCATCAGTGAAATATTCATTGTACAGGAATAATTCCTGCAATATTGAGGTTAAGATTTGATCGGAAACGATAAACAACAACTGAACGGCTCTATCAATGTCAATTTCATTATGGTTAAAAATCGCTTTTGACATTTAATGTTGCAAGAACACTAACACAGAACTTATGCAGGGACTTGAGGATTGCGGCAGTTTATGCCATCACAGCCACCTGCGTGGTTTCATGAGTAAGTTGTTACTGCCATTAAATTAATTGATGTTGGTGGGAGTAATGGGGGGGGGGTCCAAATACGTCATTTCACATCACCAGCGAGGTCACCAAGTGCCACAAGGACTCGACTTTAGAAGACAGTGGAACCTTCCTTAGCAGACACCTCTCTAAAAGGGCAACCTCTCTACTTAGGACACTAATTTTGGTTGTTTCCATTCAATTTAAACTCTCTAATCAGTACACCTCTCTATTAAGCTAAGCACTTGTCAGTCCAGAGAGGTTCTACTGTGATCACATCTTGCACCCCCCCCCCCCCAATAACCCTGTCTTTTGCTTATCACTTCTCATCTCTGGATTAATATGGACTAATCTTGTAGTGATTGAAATGCTCTCAACAGAAGCAGCAGTCAATGGGATTATAATAAATGCTCTTCATCATTTTCAAGCATACTGCTTTCAAAGCAATAGATCTCAGGAGCCAATCCAGTGAGCCCTAAAAAGAGGGGTTATGCACTGCATTTCTAATCAAAATTCCTGGGGTCTTTCCAAAATTTAATGGTCAATTTCAAAGACTTTTCATGATTGGAGGGTGTGCGGTCTGGTGCAACCTCTCTTGGATCTGGGCCTGAGGTTCAGCTCGGGTCAGGGTGCTGGAAGAAAGACTTTTGAACAATCTTCTTTACCTAGGCGGCCACAATCATATGTCAATTAAGTTGTTGTTGTTTTATGTTTCCACTCAAACCTTAACCTCACTGATATCTCAAACCTAATGCATGCACAATCATGTTGTTCCACTTTCAACGACAGCTTTTTCACAGTACTGTCCGAAATTCTGAAGGCCGAAGAAGAGGTCATCTTTCTAGGTGTTGATTTGAAACAGTTTCCAGACCTCTGGTATTGGGGCACCCCTTATCCGGCATGACAGGTTAAATGTTGTTTTTGGGCCCGACTGCATGTACCGAAGCAATGACAATGAAAATGATTTGTTTATATTACCATCCTTCCAAAATGAGACCGCCTGCTTTCATGATGGCTGCTGGATATCGCTCGAGTAAGATCATCATAAAAGTCTGATGTTCGTATCCACCATCGATATCCTTCAGCGTGACCCTTCAATCCACTTTTTCTACCCGACTCTCAATCGTCTGACCACATCCGTGCACGACTGGAAAACAAAAGATCTTTTAGGTCACTCCATTGTTTCAGCAGAATTATAAACTTGAGCTTTTGGGTCTTTCATTTGAGTTAACGAAATTTGCCCAGGTAGTAGTATCTATCATAGTGGTCGCTATAATAGACCTTTCTGTGTATTGTTTGGTATGATCTGGCTTGGCTCTACTGGTGCATAGTGACACAGGCATGTCGTCTGCTACCCACCATTTAAGGTGGCGGCGAAGACGGAGGTTTTGCCAAATGCACTAATACCAGAAAAGCCCTGGTATGGCCCAGTACTCAAGAGGTTAAGACACCTTTGACCATGCACTTGCAAAGATATTTGCTTAACTGTAGGAATGTAACAATGGTACCAAAGAAATGTTAATAGTGTTTGAAATGTTGTACCACCAAGATCTCCTTGGAATACTTTTGATTAATATACAGTGTAAACGTCTTTGGACCTGTTTCTCAATAAGCATTGTCATGATATCAAATTTGAAGTACACCCCTCTATATTACCATATATGCAATGGAATCCTTTGTCCTACACCATACACCATTTGCCAGAAAGGTCTCCATGAAGTTGTCTTCCCCCAAATGGTTGATGGATGGATATGAGACATCGTCATCATGGGACGAGGTGTTGGTGTCTGTGGTTGGAGATAGTCGAGTAAACTTCAGTTCGAATGGATTTCGTCAGTGGGTCAGCTTGACAGCCATCTTCTACACTCATCTGGATAAGGCAAAATAGGAAATTACATACAGGGTATTCTTAAAATAGCTTGAAACCAAAAGAAACGAAATCTTCTCATCTGGGGAGGTGGCTGTTTTGCTTTCGTAAAGTTTATGGCTTCAGTGTTTTCATAATATGGATAGTCGGAGTGGGAAATCTCGTTTAGTACATTTGCTGTCAGTGGAGTCACAGTGTCCTCCGGTTGACGCCGTTCTTCAGGCTACATTTGGATATTTCCAACCTCCAACCCTCTGGGCTTTTTGGAGTTCTGGTTAAAGTGTTGTTGGTTTAGAACACCGGCCCGGGTGCCTTTTTTCATAAGAAGAGCTGAGGTGCACGCAAAATTGATTGAAGACTGTTGATAAAGATAGACTTCAGCTCCACGTCAATTCAAAGGGGGTCCACAGAAAGAAGTTTTGTTTCTTTTGGCTTCAATCTATTTGGGGATGAATCCTAAGTATATAATGAGATAACTTTCTATAACACCCTACTAGTTGTTTTTTTTCTTCAATGACCCTGACTTGCCTGAGTTTTATTTTGTTGTCAGTGATCACATCAAAATCTCAGTTTTTAATCAACTTTACTTCATGAACGAATTAAGTCGTCTTTCTCTGTTTGTGATGAGGTAACAATGATCACAATGTCACTGAAAGCAGCTCAACTGCGAAGATTTGGAATAAAAATCTGTCCTATCAATTTGCCTTTTTTTCATCAGGACTTCAACAATTTGAGATATCAACAATGTTGCAATTTTAATCTTATGCAACTGGCATCTGCTGGGGCTCCAGAAGACCCTGTTAACAGTGACATTCATTGACAACATTGTCAATGAATATGCTCACTCTGTAGGCTGTTCCGTTGTCTTTTGTGTCCTTTCTCTGTCATCCCTTGTATCCGGTGTCCCTTGTATCTCCTGTCCCTTGCATCCCTTCCAGCAGGCCTGGTCTGCTGAAATTTTAAAAAGTTCCAAAAATCATATTTTTGGTTGAGGTGTTGATCTTTTGATAAGTTGTTCAGTGTATTTCAACTGCATTACTTACATAATTCGAGAACTAAGAAAAGATTGATAGCTTATCTTGAAGCTAATCCAGCATCTTTAAGATGCATCTTTTTAATAAATATAACAGTAGAACTGAGTGATGCGTACCTTGTATGGCTCTAACATTGGCAGCAACATCTTCTTGGGGGTCCATCCAGTGTCTTCTCGGCTGACAAGCTGGAGGCCGGCTCTCCTTCTTCATCGCCGTCTTGTCAATTTCAGGGGGTGTATATTTTAGCGTTGTGAGGCACAAGGAGGTCAAGGACACTGTTGTTATTCAAAGAGCCCAATGTCTTCGTCATATGTACTAAACTGGTTTAGCACAAGTCCCACACGGACACGCCTGACATTTCGTCCGACGAAATTCCGCAGGTTAACAACAGGCCTATTCCCCAGTCATTCCATCCCCCTCGAGATCAGGTAGGGGATCGCTGGCCAGCTATTGCATACTATTGTTAACATTCGTACGACTTATCCCGCCAACACTCTAAAACAAGGGGACCAATTGAATGACTAGCGACACGCAACTGTACATTACCCCCATCAATCAACCACAATGACTCAAGGGGAACACGTACTTTGAACCTAAGTCCATGTCATCACCGTCGAAACTTAGATGAGGACCGCAGAACAAAGTGGCAAGCATGCCTGGGACCCAGCCACCGCGCTATTGACGTGAGGTAAAACTCAGTCGCCAGACACGATAACCAAATACACCAAGCGTATAGCTTGAATCGAACCCGATCTATCATTGTCACTGGTCACCTGGCCTGGCCTGGACAACTGAAAGCTGAAGAGGTTAAAATAGATGATAAGCAGGAAACACGAAACGAAAAGAATAACAACTATAATAGCTAGCTAACTACGATAACTACTCTAACAACTAGAATAACAACAATAGATACAAAACTAGCACAACATTGATCATTCACACTTCCAGCACTCACTGCTCCTCCCCCAAGACCTCCCACACCCTTTTCAAATCCCATCTCTCACACACGCACACACACATACACAACATCTTACTATGGTTACATCTTTTGAATAGCCCACCAGATTTGCAGATAGAAGTGCCACTGTCACTGTCAGTTTGCTTAATAATTTTTAATTGCCTGACCAAAACATGATTTAGTAGTGGCCACATGTATGTACCAAATTTATTACTGCATTTTATAAACATTTCTTTGGATAAAAATGTTTTATTTTGAAATGCAAAATATAAATAAGTTGAAAGTTCTAATATTCTTAGAAGAGTTGCAATGGGGATAACAGTTAGACGTGTTTTGTAATTTGTATTATTCACGCCAAAATAAATCGTTTAATTCTTTTTCCATCTTAACTCCCTGATTATCAGTTTGTAACTTTTTTCACTGCCTGGAGGCTCTGTGTGGGGTCAAGTTACATGTTTATTTTACCAACAATAACACAGATTTGACAGTGGCACCTCTACTGACAAGTCAGAGGAGTCCTGACCAGGTACCTACCCTTCTTCTTGGAAATCAAACGAGGATTTTCGAATGCAATTGCGTACAAGGTTGTGTCATCTGAAATGATAAATTGGCACAAATGTGTAATTACAGCACTTCTGCTAGTACTGCAGTAGTGTACTTTTAATGCCTAAAAATTATGGTTGTATTATATTTCATAATTCTTACATGATTTACCTTCCTTAGGCATACAATGTAGGTTGACCTTATTCCTTTGTATGGAAGTAAATGTGAGCTAGGTCATGGCATATCCACATGAGGAACCAATCAGATTGTATCACAGCTTCCAACATGACCTCCTGACTCATGACCAGATTGATGAGATTCTTCTGTTCTGACCAAGAAATGGATGCCACAAAAAAGTTCTGTGGTGGCCAAATTGCATAAATGATTTGAGCAAGCGGTTTTCTCCTTCTTAGAATCAACGAAAGTCTGATATGAAAAGGCCTTACAACTTCTGCATGTTTTGCCATTTGACAGTGGCTTCTCTTTTGACTGATTAGGCAAGTCATAACCTGATGGTATATGTACCCTTGCAAATCCTACAAGATTCTTCAGTTGCAATTGCGGGGAGGGTTTGTAGCATCTGTAATGATAAATTGGCATGGATGCATAATTACAGCAATTCCACAAGAACTTTTGAAATTCGCACCAAAAGATGATGGCTGAAATGAATGTCTCATTTTCATTTAGGGTTTTCCCAGACGTATGTCCACTTCTTTCTTTGTATTTCATCGCTTGAAATTCTTCAGTAGCATTTCTCCATACACTCAGTCGAGTAGTAATTTAAGTGAAGTTACCCCAATTGACCTCTGTGACCTTGAAAAGGAGGTCAAATGAAAATCCATATGACATGTGATGTATCTTTTCTTGGAGTAGCTACCATAAAAATGTTATCGAAAATAAGTCACTGATAAACAAGATATTGCACTTTTCAGTTATGGCCCCCTGGTGGCAAAGTTGATTACTCAGATTGGACTAAAATTCTGTGTCATAGGTTATCTAAGGCATGTTTGCGTGACATGCTCAGTAGACTTAACTAAAGATGTTATCTTCACAGCTGACAAGTTTTGTAAGGCAAGTTAAATGCACCAACAACTTAGAGAAATGCTACCGGAATTTTAACCAGGATCATTCTCTGATCCAGTGAACCGCGGTAATGGTTTAAATGGTTTCCGTTTCATGCCTGATTTGATTTCTTCTATTTCAAGATTGATCATGCCTCCAGCAGCGGATTTCAAGTTGTGGCATTTCTACTGTCAGTGATGAGAGAACTTGGGTTTGTGGTAATGACACAATTTGTTGGTATGCTGTTCTGTGCTAATCACGGTATCTGCTTTCAGAGCATAAGGAATGCAAAGGAGGAGTAGCTAAGTATCAGTGACCCCCCTTCCCCATTCACTAGATATGCCTGTAGACAGTAAGTCCAAATGTTGCCAAATTTTCTTAGTGAACTTCAGAATCAGATGTCACGATATGCAGTTACAGCCCAAGTAGAAGGTGCTATTTCTAGTGGCTCCTGCATGACAGGAGCCAGTGTCAGTTTGTCTTTAGGGCACCTTGAAAGAATCAGCACTAAAAGTTCAGGCAGAAGGAGAAGAAGAAGAAGTTGCTTGTGCTGAAAGTCTCATACAATTGGACTTGACATGTCATGCTTTGAAAATTCCGTATCCAATACATCTTTCATGTAAACTCTAATTGGTGCACCATAAAGCACATCCCTGGGTGAAAAAAAGAGCAGTCATAAAGTTGACTCCGAGTGCTCATCTTTCAGCAGGCATTGAGCCCTGGTGGGATTGAATGATCAAATTAAATTTTAATGATTTCTTACAACTTGTCATTCTGCCAATAGTGTCGGCAAAATGCACTCCTGGCTGCCTATCTCAAGTGATAGGGTTGTTAGAAGATGCGAATAGTTTACAATTATCAGTAAGACTTGTCCTAAGTCTGAGATTTATAGTGCTATCACATGCAATAAACTTTGATCACCTGTCACTGTGATTTTTAACTACTTGTCTGCAGTGCACTTTTAAAGCACAGAAGCAAATGAAGCCATCTCTGGGTAAAAAGATTCTTAGTGGTGGCATCCCTCACCGAAAGGCAGTGCACTGAAAAGGACTGCATCACACTGCTTTTGACTGAAACCCCCACTGCATATGACTGTCTTAGGCATATCATTTTTTCTTAATGTTTTAAAACCACTGATTTTGACTGAAAGACCACTGCAAAGCACTGCCACTTGCATATCATTATGAACGACGTATTTCAAAAACACTGCCTATGACTGAAAGACCACTGATTTCCACTTCTCCAACTCTGATCGAAACCCGTGGCATTTTCAACATGACTGAAAACCACTGCTTTATGACTGGTGAGATTAAGACTTGATGGCAGTGTAAAGCAGTGGTAATTGCAGTCAAATTCAGTGTTAAATATCACCCATAATGCAACCTGAGACAGGAAGCTCGTAAGTTTGAATTTGATAGTCAAACATTCAAGAAATCATGGTACCTCTTCATATTTCTCGATATTTACCCGAATTTCAATATGAGAAGAGGGGAGTTTTAGTCAGTTTGAATTGGAACACATAAGGAGCCAAATGAATGCAAAAACGGTAATCTCGACAGACACTGAAGTTGTATTTTCAGCAAATCAAGAAGGCTGTATAGGCCCTATAGGTGTTGTAATGCATGCATACACTGCAAGATATCTGCATGTATCTTCATGCATCTACTGTAGGCCCTATAGGTGTTAATTGTAATGTATGCATACATTGCAAATTATCTGCATGGGAGCTCAATACACATCAATCAGTAGATCATTATTCTACAGGCTGCGTGCAGTTACTTTATTTGGAAGTCAATTTGATCTAGCTTCAATCCCTGACATCACTGACAGTAGCTATGTGCCATGTGTCGTTTCAAGTAACCCCATCGTCTAGTAACCCCATCTGACCACTGTCATTATGACAAAGTTTGCAATGACGTAGGTCAAGGACGTGAATTTGTCATCTTTTTACTGTGTCACGTCATCATACAATGGCGATGTCCTCTATTTGTGCAGATGACGTCATCACTGCCATATTGGACGCAAACACACCGTCTAAAATAGGACAGCAAAAGTAACAGTTCGCTAGAAGTTTTTGCTTTTTCGAACAATTTCTTTGGTTGTCATCAGCACAGGGGGGTCACGTCCCCCAAACCTTTCTCGGCATCCGTGCCTGCATGCCATTAAATAAATTATTCATATTAACACTGAAAATGACTGCTCCCTCCAAGAGGTTTTGGAAATGGCAGTCAAAATCAGTGGTGTTTCAGTGTGGATTCAGTGTGCTGCGAAATATTTAAATTAACACTGAACCCCACTGCCAGCCCTGTGCATGATGCATAGTGGGGAGTCATTTTCAGTGTCAAAAGCAGTGGAAATCAGTCAGCCTAAATATTTAAATGAGCACTGCTTTTGACTGCCTTACCACTGATTTTGACTGTCTTACCACTGCTTATGACTCCCTACCCTCTATTTTTGATTGCTGTATAACTGTATGCTTTGGTATTGCGTGACTGAAAAACACTCCCTATGACTGCTTTCCACTGATTTCAACACTGCCATAAAAATGTGAGGTAACACTGCAACCTGACTGAATCCTGACTGATATCACACTGCTTTTCGGTGAGGGATGTCCTTTCCTTGAAATATTGCCTCTAGGCTTCTTGAGAACCAGTCCTCTCATGCCAATTTCTCTCTGTACAAAACAGGCAGTGGGAGAAATTGGATCCCAATTTAAAAAAGTCAATGAGGATAGATGAGTTTGTGACATGTGGTTTATTGATTCACGCTATTTTTGCTTCCCATCTATTGGACCATTCTCCTGAGAGCGCTGATGTTGTAGCATGGTATTGGTATGCAGCACTTGTAGTTTTGGCAGTGCGGTTGGCAGTTTGCATTAATTTTGGGAGGTGGTGTTTCAGACTCATGCCATCAATGATAATGAAATCAGATGTTCAGGATTCCTGCGACACACCTGAGAGGTCCCGGTTTGTGTTCGAGGGTAGTTCTAAAGTAAAGGAGGGGACAATCTCTCGGATTGCACATCCAGTAATGTAGATTTCCATATATTTTAAAACAGATTCCACCTCACTGCTTTACAAAATGGCCAAAAAAGAGGAATAATGTCAAAATGAGACTCATTGGCCAAGCCTTTTTCAATTGACATGTTGTCGACAGTTTTCCTTATTTTGATTTTGAAAGGTTTCAATATCTGTAAAGTCGTCTATCTTGTCTCGAATCTGGCCCAACAAGATGTTCTCTAACCATGATATATTCTGGTTGATACATCCATCATCCTATCATTAGGTTTCGTCATGTTCGACGATCGATTAAATGGCAATGATCACCCGTGTATCAAATTGGTCTACCATTATTCGGTCAGTTCAACTGTAATGGTTGTCAAGTCTGATACATATTGACAACAGAATTTATCATCCAAACCTGGACTAAGGGCCAGTTCTGGGGTCTTCGTTGGGGTCTTCGATGCAATATTGTGGACCAATGGAGCTTGCTGGCTTTGCCGCTGGATGAACACTAGAGAAATAGGTTCTGGTGCCAGAGTTTGTGGCAACTAGATACCTGAGAAAGTCTAGTGGCCCTCACTGAAGAAGATAGCACTATGATTTAACCAAATTAACTTGTTTCGAACAACCAGTTCTGGTTGAGTTTTGAACGTGCTTTATAAGGCGCCAACACCTTGCTTAAGTATGTCCTTCATCTCATGGTCACACCTAAGTTAAGTATTCATTATCCCATCATCAGGATTCATCATGTTTGTCTCCTACGATGATCGATTAAACGGCTGTGGGCAATCATGCGTCAAATTGACGTGTCGTGTCAATTGAACTGTTAAGGTTACCAACCTTGCCGTTGTCCATATTGATGGATGTGCACTTTGAGTAAGTCTCTTTGCACTGTTATGTTGATGTAATGGGAGAGTGAAACCGTCTTAAAGCTTCCCAGAAATAGTAAAGAGGATGTGGGTCATTGATTGTGAATCGGGATTGTAAACTCGTTCCGAAGAAAGATGATATTGCTTAATAGATCAGGATAGAAATGTTAGAGACTCTAAAAGTTCTGTACATGTAAATGGTGCCAAAAAATATCAAGTAGGATTACCTGTAAATGAAAAGATTAAAGAGCCCCAATCATCAAATAGATACCGTGATAATACTTTACTGGGCTCAATACACAAAGCTCATAGTCCTAAAACTAAGTCCTAAAACTTTAAGGACTATTCAAGAGAAAAAAGTGTCCCCACTCACACTCAGACCCTTTCCACATGCACAAATCACCATGCACAAATCCTCTCTTACAGAGAGTTGTAACCAATTAAACACTCATTACCACAGTACCAGTAGTTGGTAGACATGTCTACAGAGTAATATACATTGAAATAAAACTCACCTCAATCTTTATCTACAAAGAATTTAAATTTTAGTGGGACTCAAATATTTGGAAACATCCAAACATGGCCGACTTTTCCCTCCTTTTTTCACTGAGAAAGGTCAGCTGGTCCTGACTTATTAGCATATGGTGGGAAGTTGAAGCATTGATGTATAATATAAGACTTGAAGAAAATTCCCGTAACACTATGTGAGACTTGGTAGCTCAGTGGATAAGTTTATGTTCATGGATCCAAGGGTTCAGGTGACCCCAGATCAAATCTCATTGTGGGAGCCTTTTTTTCTCCTTTTTTTCCCATTTTTTTTCCCACACTGATTAAATCTTATGTTTTTTCCTGACTGGTTGATGTAAGAATGTGTCTGGCAAACATGATATTGATATGGCTAACATTGCAAACTGATTATGAGACTGGTCTTGGAAATGTTACTTGGCCACCTTAATTATTTTCTGATATTACTGATAGTATAAAGCCATAAAAGCGCTATCGTTGGTCGGGGTTCACCCCATATCTGAGGGTGAACAGTCTGTGTATAAACCAGGAGGCATTGGTGAACTAACGTATCAAGGAAGTTCTGGTGACCCTCACTTTGAGATTTGCCTCAACCTATGTGGGTTGGTCGGAGATCAGCCACGGGTTATCCGAAAGCAATGAGTTTCTGTCTTGGTGGCTCATGGTTTAAGTTCTGTGCCTTAGTGCTCAGTATCAATTGTCATTTTAAAAGGTAACCCTTATCTCTGAACATAAGAGGATGTTTCTTTCAATACTTTCCCAATAGGTTAAGCTTTTCGAAGAAGATGGAGCCAAGGATGAAGCTTATTATTGAAATATGCCGGTGTTTTGTGTGTGGGACATGCTCTTCAAATGGATTATTAAGGCAATGACCTGCTGCTTTTCAGTACTCTTAAAAGGTAGAGGATGATAACCAAAGCGATCTGAAAGATGGCCTGAGAAACAGCCATAAGACATATTGAAAATTGTGAAGATGAGCCAAGTCAATGGACCTAGTATGTCTGTAGCTAACAAAGACAGGCTGGAGCCCCAGGATCAGGAATACGAATAGCCCACAGCTTGTAGGATGAATTGACTATGACCATGGGGTTTTTCCCCTTCACCACTGATGATAAGATATCACCCGCAACCACTAGGAATGACAAGCAACTGTAGCACATGTATTGAGCTTCTTTTGACTGTTCCAATTCCTGATCAGACACTTCCATCGTTTCCCATCTTCCTAATGAAGGGAAGCCAACACTAATCACCTTAACACGCCTAATGATAGCATCTCTACCAGGAGGCAACATTCGAAGGTTTGGCTAATTACATGTACTCGCCTGTCCCATGGCAATACCTGGGGTAGTACATGTGGATTTGGCATAACCTTAAAAGTTGATACCTTCAGTACAGACTAGTTATCTCTTTTGTAAAGCCTTTGTCACAGGATATCAATAATCATAATGGAAAATGTGTTGAGTCTCATTTTGATCAGGCAACCAAGGACTGCTAGGTAAAATATGATAGCAAATGTTCACTATGAGCCCTTTAGAATAGAAATTGATACCTTTCCGTAGGTCCTTAGTTGTCTAATCAAGAACAGTCAAGTAGACCTGAACTATGTCCAAAACCCTCGAGTTTGGAGAGCAATGTCGGTCTAACTGAGTACTCTGGTTAGACAACCAAGAACCACCAGCTCAGTATTACTTCCTTAAACCATAGCTACCATCAACATGATCAAAGCCTTCATTTTCTTGAATCAACTTTACTGATAGCATCTTCGGTACTACTATAGATATTGAGTTTCATCTTAGGACCTTATTAGCACCAACATTGGCGGCCTTCTTTTATTGGAGACTGGATGACCTTTTCCTCAAACGGATGAGGATCATGGTTGGAGGTGAACTTTATTCTCATGGCTGCTGTGTTTCAGTACCGCCCTCACCAAAGAGATTTCCCACCCACCACTATTACAAAGTCTTGTCAGTCTATTAACCTTTATTGGAAACATCCCCAGCAATACCATCAGGTATTGCCTTTTTGTACTCAAACCCTGCTACTGGCTTCAGCTTCAATCATCGAGGGCCAAATGAACTTTACCTCTGTCAGACGAGACAAGGATTATGTGGTTGAGTCGGATATCAGTTCAGCAGTGCGGTAATTGATGATTATGTGACAAATGCCACAACCAGAGATATGGTAATGGTCATTGAGATCATAAAGTAAACAACTGGCACATCCTTCTTCTCCATTATCGCCTCTGATGGTTACTGTAGGCGATGGCTGCTACCTGACCACTATTACAGGATAATATTAACTATGACTTCCTTCCATCGATTCCATTAAGATTTTCTGCTTTGCTCCGCTTTCAGTCAAATAGTGCAGCAGAATACCATGACCAATAGGCTCATAGTTCCTTCTTAACAAAAATATGGTAAAACCTGTCCTTTCCAGCCACAAAAGTATCTACCTTCCTTCCCTGATATAACCTTGCTTCCCTGGTCACATACACAATCAATGAACTGTTTTGTCCAATGTCTTTGTCATTTCTTCTTGATAAATCATGGTCAGATGTGTCCTTTGGGAGCGCAGAAACAACCGTAACTCCCTGGTTGCAGTTCTGCCTTCTCAACCAGTCATTGAGCTGCTTTGCCATTCCTTCTAAATAAAATATCATGAATGTGCCCTTTGGGGCCACAAAAGCAACGGTATACTCGCCTGGTCACTGGTGATTCTTATGCCATGACTGATCCACATATGAATATTTGAACTAAAATGCTTAGGTTTCCTTGGTGATGGTAAAGGTTGGCTGAATCCTGCGACAAAATGGTTAATACATCAACGGTTCATATTTATATGATTAATACCTTATCGGGTCTGCTCTATCCTCAGACATGAAAATCATCTCAGCCGAATTGTATATCTTTAAAAGTGATTGTGGTCATTTATGCAGTCTGCATCTCTAATCTATACTTGGTACTGGGTAAAAAATGTTTCCTTTAAAAGTTCTCTCAAACTGTCAGAATATAATGTCACACCAACAAGACAGGCTCACATCAGAAATGTTGGAAGTTCATCCTTGGAATTAAGAGAAAAACTGAGCTGCACAACGTTTTGAGTTAAGAAGATTGCCAATTGCATTCTTAATAGTTTGATGAGGAATTGGCGTAAAAGAGTTTACTGAGAGTTATTACTGTGTTGTAGTGAACGAAAGACCTTGTGGAAAAGTCATGCAACTGCTAAGTGATGAATTTGACGAATTGATCGGCTTATTTATTCGGCAAATTTTTGCAGCAAAATAGATCAGATCAGTATTGGATCAGTTGTATAGTTGTCAAGGTAATAAGTTCCTTACGAATTTCCTGTCGCTCGCTGTGAAAATATCTCGATGGATGGAGGTACTGTTACATTCCCACGAAAGCTGTTTACCCTGATTTCATAGAGTGGTGTAATGACCATTGGACCTCGATGAATCGTGGGAAGCCGATCCATCATGATGGCTACCAGAGCCAAAGCGATTGTGTTGAGGAGCCATCAGGAAGCAGATAAACATCATCATGGCAAAAATAACCGAAACTGCAACTGGTTGAATATAGAATCTTTAGCAGCCTGAATTGCCAGATGAGCATCTTGTTGTAGATATTTTGAAGACCCTACTGATTGACACCAAAATATTGATAGAATTCACCATTTTGCTGGACTCACCGGGTTGTGAGCCCCACTACACCCCACAACCACCACCAAGGACATCAATGTGGGGTCTTTTTGTAGGGTGACATCAAGACAGTATCCTTTCCCTCTTACCATTGAATTCCCTTCTGCTGCGCAAATGGATGTCTGTCTAGAGTCATTGGAGTGGTCTGCTCAGAATTCAAGAAGGGGTGTAATGGGCCTGATGAATTGTGGAGAGCCATTACCTCAAGAGGACAATTTGTGTCCTGATCATTTGATGAGTAGACTAAAGTAAGTGGTTGCTTGAGGATCCATTGCAGGGTGGGGAAATGAAGAACCCTCTCTTGTCTTGATAGCAAAATGGTTTATAAGTTAATATAGTTGCTTTCTTTGCTTTCCTTAAGATGATAATCTAATGCTTTAGCAAGTTAAGTAAACTCCCTTTGTGAACACTGTCTGCAAAATCATTTTGTTGTTGTTGTGCAAAGATACAGTGTTTGTTTAGCCATGTTTAGGTTTTGGCCAGTCTACATATTCAATAGTAAATATTTTGTAAAAAATATGATTCTCTCAAACAAAAAATGAGTCGAAAGAACAAATTACCCCACTTACACTGTCTATGATATACTGCTTTTACAAATTCAGTCGAGTCATTTTTGCTGAAAATCATTTCTTCGTGGCATATTGATTTCCTCCAATATAAATGACACGGACTGAATATTCCTAGATTGTGATGAAGGGTGATTATTTTCACGTTTGTCTTGGAGACATGGGTGGTAGCCGGTGTATTAACGGTTTGAAATACATGATGGATGTCGTTATCATGCACGATTTACCACCCTGATAATGGAATAGCTTATGCATCAGAAAGTTCACTGATGGCATGGTAGTGTGGTAGAAATTGTCCTGGTTTGGGAGTCGAGGGAATTTTTGCCAAAATTAAATGCTTATAAAATTTGGGCAATGATGACCAGTTGTGTAGTTTCCTGCATTGCATTTGAAAACATATTCATTGGTCTGAATTGAATAGGTACCCAGTTCCTCCAGTTAAGGCTGGCAGTTGTGGCTAAGAACAAAACAAACTTCCCTGCACTGCTCATCTCACCTGATGTTGCTTGAAAACAAGTTATGAATATCGTTCATAAAAAAAGTCGCCATACATCTGCTATCGATAGACAATCCAATTATCGCTTCTGAAAAGAAACAGTCCTTGCCAATATTGTAATAACTGTAAGAGCAAAACAGATAACAGAGTCATAACAGATTTATATTTGGTTGAGTGTAGAAAGTGCAACTGTAGCCACTCTAATACAGGCACCCCTGAGATTGACAAATATTATCCTTACAATGTTAGAGACAGCTCTCAGTGGTCAAGACGGGGATCTTTGCTGGCTGAGAATATGGTAGTGCATAACGCACTTATATTTCCGATAAAGACAGCTCGGTGAATTACGTCTGCTTCTTTCATACAAGAGAAGAAAGAGCTCGCTGTATCAAAAGCCTGCCTCTGACATTTCTATGTATGTAATACAGGCAATCCTTTCGTTGTGCAGTATGGCCATAACTTAAGGTGTGGTTTCTATCCGAGTTGGACAAAGGTTTCATCCTTCAATTCATTTGCCTTCATTCATCAAACTATCTTACAGCTCGAGATCAGCTAGGTCGTAGAGAAGTGCAGTATGCCCTTTACGGTTGTAGAATGCCAAGGAGGGCTTTGTTCCATTATAAGCCAATTCCATTGAACATTGTTGGTTTGAAAGTAAATTGTTGGTTTCAATGCTGCTCATATTGATGCCTTCATCGTCATGTATTCATGACTGTATACTTTACTGACAGTCGATAACATATAAGCCTTCTTCTTGGATGAGAATACTTGGAGAGCTATTGCTCTAATGGACCAGTTGATCTAATGGATAGCTTTACATGTATTTCCGATTGCAACAGCTGTCCTTAAAGTTTGCAAGTTCGCCTGCGGAGAACATGGCATGCTCGAAGGTGTAAGCCATTCTCATGGAATGTTCAAGTCACAAATTGATTCCCTTTCGTTGATTATTAAATAATGGACAGAAGTGTTCACGGAATAGATATCGATTTTTCAGTGAGGCAGCCGAAGGCGAATTTCTATAAAACTCTTCAAGGGTAGCTAATGGGTTATAAAATTTGAAACGAGACTTGAGTTTCAGTCTGAATAGACCTGCAGGGCGTCAGGAGAATTCTATTTCTTGAGGTTGAGGGTCGTATATAGCTAGCTAATGAGATGTCTTGCAGTCATCTAAAAGGGCAGTATCATTCCTGTTGCTCTCAAATTTTGAGATGAACTACACAGCCTTGGAATACCTTCAGAGACATGGAGGAATCTTGTTCAGCATTACAAGATGTTAAACCAGCAAGTTCAGCTTTTCCTCCAGCTGCTCCACAGGCATTGCATGTTCCCTGAGGTTCTGACAACATTTACTCAGTCTTTGCTGGAATGACCACCAAACCAGATGCTTATCTCGATGGAGTAATTCTAGTCAGGTTTTTACGCACGAGGTTTTTCTCCTACTCGTGTATAACAGATCTTTCACCGTTAATGAGATTGGTTTTGTCCACTTAAAAAATGAGTCACAACATAAATTTTGCTTGTGATTTTTTCCCTTGAACTCTTCACCCTGAAGAACACCACATTTGAAAGGTTTTTGATTAGAATCATTATCATGCCTTCCCACTTCATTCCCAAAGATAAGGAAGTCTGACAAATTCTCCGAACACGCTGGGGGTCCATGACTTGTTTAAGAAACTTAGACCAATACACTGTGGACATTTGAAACATGTAAGATTATACACTGGAGAATATTTCTTCGCCCAAACACTTCCCATGGATAATTCTAACTTTTTTGTGTGTGACCACTCAAGGTAGGGCAAATATTTTGATCAAATATTTTTTGCTTTGGATTTGCTTTCAAATTAAGTGCTGTTGTTTGGTCCAACTACATAGTGTAAGTTAAATTTGATCTTCTCCTCTTGACAGAAAATAAATTGACCTGTCAAATATCGTATTAGTGCATGACTTCAAAGGTTAATTGGGTTAAGAAGGTAATTTTATATAAGACTTTCTTTTCTTGCCTTTTGGTGTGTGATTTGAATCAATATTAGATTGATCTAAATCTCAATTTACGGATTGGATAAAAAAATCACAACAGGAATAGAACAGCATTACTGATAACATGGTTGCATGGTGGTCTGCCTATGATACCTGTTGCCAGCATACAAATTCGATGTGGTTATCCTTGGTTAGGATAAATATTAGACAGTGATGAGTGGGGATGACAGGATGTGACACAGGAATAGCCACTAATTCTGAAGGTGTGAAGGTGGACGACTCATCCAGGTAGATCTTTAGCGCACAATACAATAATGCATTGCATGATGTAATGTGAGAACTTCTTCTTGTGGAGCTCAAGCAGGAAACGGCAAGGTCATCTGTTCTTCTCCACTATCCATAGAGAAGACTCAGTCTCTCAGAGCTGTACATACATCACCATATAGTACTTGCGTTGGAACTTATTCTGAAGAATCCATGCTCAATCGGATTATGTCATGCAGAAGGCATTATAAAGACATCCAGTAAAGGCAGATGAGCTTCCAGAGATTCACCGGCTTAATAATTCTAAGAGAGTCTCATATCCTTAACATTTTGGTATTAAGCAATTAAGAATACCTCTGTAAGAAGTTGGTGCACTACTTGTGCTGGGGCATCAGATATGCCTTTTGTAGGTACCTTTTGGTAATGTTCGTAACTGGAGTCTGTATTGTGATTTTGGTCCTTATTAATTATCAGCTTGTGAAATTTTCTTAGCGGAGGTGTATTTTGATGTAATGAAGCAAATTTTATCTGATATGAAACTGGCTCTGAATCAAAGTCCCCAAGTTTATGCAATTTGGTTATTCCTCAAAATCATTTTTCCCAATCTGAGATGTTATTCAATGCGACAGGAAATGATTTCATAAGATCCTGCTTCAATCACTATATTCAAAGGCTTTGATTTACCTATCTAAATGAGATTCTGTGCTCAGAAAAAAATTGTCATTTCATTTCTCTTTGATGTGGCTAATGATGTTGGGGTATTCTTATTATTGTTTATCTTCAGACTTGGGCACTGTTTCACGCTTGGGGGTCTCAGCTCAGACTGGCTTGAACATTTTCATTTATTTCTGTTTTGGGTTGATAGTTGTCCAAATCTTGTGTTTTTTTGGCAATTCCATCTGTTGGTTACGTGCCGTGTCAACAGTAAGGCCAAATAGTCTGAGGATGCCAGGTCATTTTGAAAAGATGGAAGCACTTGCCCGGTTTTTCTACACACGGCCCCATTTGCCCTTGGGCTCTGGAAGCATACCTTGAAAAAGCGATAACAATTATTGTCGGTCATTGTCACTCTCTCAATTAAAATGGATTAAAAGCAAAAACAATTCCTTTCATTTAAGTTCATTTGGTGAAGCTTATTTGTTTCCTACTGCTTCTTGGGTTACCATGGTAACTGATGGAAGGATGGTTTAAGTGATAATTGAAAATTGAAAATGGTTTTAGTCCTTCAAGCAAGGAGGAAATTACCTTTCTGGAAGCCTGAATTGCAAGGTAGGATCCCTCTCTTAATCCACCGGTGAAAGTTGTCTGATGTCCTCTGCCACTGCAAAAACAACACAGGACAAATTGGCGTCGTATATCTCCGCAAGAACATTCAGATCCATGAACCAGGTACACTAAGATGATTGATTTTTTATGGATCCCGAATATCTCGGAAAAGCTCTGGTCAATATGGCTTACATTATCCAGCCTTGAGGAAAGGTTGACATTTGTGACATTACCGGCAATCGAAGCGAGCTCGATCCTTATGGCACGTTTGCTTTTGTGGTTCGGTTTGACTAATTGAGGCGATATGGTTTGTACTGATTGCCCTTTTAATGGCTGGAGCCAAAGACTGGCCTCCGAGTGTGTATACCAGTAATGAACTTAAATCAAAGTTGACTTGTTGGAGACTTCTTATGGCCACTGGTAACATGTGGCCAAATGAGAGTCAAACTTTCTGTGACTGCTTGGAGCAATTGCTTGTTGAGAGCAAGAACTGCTTTCAAGCAATGAACAACACCAATAATGCCTCAGTCCTTTAATTGATGTTCTTAGCCTTGCTTGTATCTTGTAGAGCAGAAAAAAGCAGATCCAGGTGACACTCTAAGTTAGGATCTTCCTCCTCTACTTTTTGAGGAGAAATAGATTGCCTGAAAACCATGATCTTCTTTCTAATGGTCAATAAATACAGACCATCCAAGGACCTGAAAAAACAGCACCATCTGTCATATCAGTGCCTTAGGTCCTATGTACTCAAAGAAGACCCAAGCCGAAGATAGAACGCTGATGTCATCTCTGTATGTCGGACTATTCTAGGTATAGCCATAAAACAACATCATCTGTGATCTTTGCATGGAACACTAGTGTCATCACCAAGTGATCTAAGAGAGTTCTTCTGCTGTTTTCTCGTGGTATCTTTCCATTGAGCCGTCCAGAAAAAACAGCGCCACCTGCCATATTAGCGCCTATGGTCTTGAGCCTTTCTTAAGATAGAATGCTGGTGTCATCATCGTGTGATCTATAACGTGTTCTTCTGCTGCCTACGCCATGGTGTAAAAACATCTGCTTTTCTTGGGATGGTATATGTCTTTGCCACCTACTTCAATAATGGTACACCGGGCTGAGGAGAAGTGTTTTGGCCAAATCTTTGATGCAGCATATATATCAGTTTTCAGAGTGGTGATTATTTGCCTGCCTCATATCCTACTTTTTTTCACAAAACTTATGAGAAAACACAATGACTGTAGGGTGATACATGCTCAGTTTAGTTTCTCTGTAAGAATGTAGGTCCCTGATAAATGTTGATTGCTGGGGCTTATCTTTCATTGGTAATACAGGATATGGCGGGACACACAACTTCATCGCCTGGTCTTACCTATTTCGTTCTTTGAATACTTTCAGGCTCTCCAACAGGAACTGGACCAACACCAGAGTGAAATCGACAATATCAACCACCAAGCCGCTGAATTGAAAAACGCAGGTGCAGAAACAGCTGTCGAGGCCCGATTAATTAAACTGAACCGCCATTGGATGCACTTGCAGACTTTACTTACCCAACACCAGAGATCGCTAAAAATCAACCGAAACACTTCCCCATTGACGAAGACGTCAAATAACGATCTTCTTGACCCTCGCCATTTTACTAGTGACGATGACACTGAGGACTCCGAGGCACATTCCTTTGAGACGGTGATCACCCGCTCCTCTGTGACCTCTCTAACGCGAACTCTCATCATGAAGTATACGTTTACGACAAAGGTTCCCGCGCAGTTCCTCGAGGAGGCGAAGAGGCTCCTTTCTGATCTGAGTGACATTAGGAATCATCTTGGCTCGCCTGAAGTTAATGGACGGGAATTCGAGGAGTTTTCCAGGCATGAGGATTCTTTGAAGGTAGGTGTTGTTTTTGTGTAAAAATGAGTGATTTGCAAAGGTTGAGTCAAAATGAAAGTATTTCCATCTGGTAATTATGATTAAGGGGCATTCTCAGAATATGTTTCAGTAGGAAACTATCGCTTTTTGAATATTTGGAACTTTGTCTTTGTCATGTAGGTGTGTAGAGGCATGGATATTGAAATCTTATAAATTTGGCAACACCATTTTCGAGACATTCTGTAGTCTCCTTAATTTGGAAACACATGATCTGTCAAACAAGGCACGGTCGTACATCAACATCATTCGGAAGAAGACTGGCACCAAGTCTGTACATACTTGATGACACCAATGTTTTTGGATCTTTATCTCGATTAAATATCTCCCAGTTAATGCACTCTTTCTACCGCTAGAGTAAACTATAAATTCCAGGAACTTCCTCTCACCCTATGGGGTGCACAATTGTTTAAGAACATTCAAATTCCGCTTTGTGGGTGATCGTACCCACATGTCACAAAAAAGAACGGTTGTCGAATTATGTTTTTCCATAGAAGAACAAACAATCATACTCATTTGTTTCTGAAAAGTACCCCCATATGACTCCTGGGCATGAGAATTCTTATTGGTTGTCTGGCTGGTTCCAAGAAGATCAATAATCATCTGTACCTCTTCTCTGATTAGTCAAAATAACCTTCGGCCAATTTGATAAGGTGTTTTCGCTTGCTGTTTGCCTGTCTAGTTTCTATTGGAACAGGAGCACAGTCTATTATCATGGTGAGGAACCCAGTCTATTTTCTCAGTGCGCTCCAGACTGCATGATAATGATATTGATCGACAATCTCTGGCAGATGGCAGTATTGGCTGATGTTAGCGTTTCTTGTCGTTATTGTACTTTCGTGGAATAAGGATAGATGGCGATGCAGTCGACTTAACCTTTTTCTAAAGGATTCTGTACGATAAGAAGCTTCAATCAGGAAACAAAAGATGTTCTATGGAGTATTTGGGGATGATGCAATTTATCAAATTGGAGAATTATTGCTCTTATCAAGTTCTCAAATGTACTTTGGGATAGTCAATAGTCTAATGATCCTGTATAGAGTTTCAGGATGCGTTGTATCTGATTTCTTATTGTTCGCCTCATGTTTGGAAATCACGTTTAGGGTAACAACAGACTATCCTGTCTCTTAAGACAAGTGTCGATGTTCTTTTAGCCATGTTTGTGTAATCCCACTCTACCGGTCTTTGAGTACCTCATGAGCTCTTCGAGAATATTGGAGGCTTTTAGGATCATCCCCATGTTGTCTTTGATGCTGAATATCAGCATCAACTAGATCACCGATTAATGGGAATGGCTGTATGCTCGGGTCTATTTTCTGCTCGTCCGGGATGAGACGACAATGACATGTTTGGTTTTGATCATTGGCATCATTTCCTGAAGTTCTGCACAACAAGGGATGTTACTTCTGAACTACTGTGTGGCATTTAAGGGCTTGTTTCATGTTATTTAATCGTTGTGTGGTTTCGTTTCTATGGCATCATTTTATGAAATGCGAAACTGTGGTAAAATTT
This sequence comes from Lineus longissimus, assembly GCF_910592395.1. Taxonomy (NCBI): domain Eukaryota; kingdom Metazoa; phylum Nemertea; class Pilidiophora; order Heteronemertea; family Lineidae; genus Lineus; species Lineus longissimus. Next base: position 3,210,411 of record NC_088312.1, on the reverse strand, counting down.
ACTTAATTGATGAATATTTTTTTAGGTTTCTCAGAATAAAATGCTACAGCACATTTTCTACCAAAACCGAGGAGAGGTTGACTTTGTTTGTCGCAGACCTGTAAATTTGTATGAACCTCAAAAATCGTCCAATCCTGCATAACTAGAGCTAGTTATCTGTAAAATCACTTTTAGTTTAGTCCCAAATTCCTCCTTAATATTGTTTGTCATTCTGATAAGGCTGACAGTAGGAAATTGATTTTACATGATATCATCCAGTTATCACCTGTACATTTCTCACTCGAGACTAGGCTATTTTATAGCCAAGTTAAGGTGAACTGGAGACATTTGCCTGGCAGTGCAGACAAAGGAGTCTAAATTAAAGGCTGATTGAAAAAAAATCAAATTTGATTTGGAAAAACAAATTTCTGGATAGGTTGATTTTGTCTAAAAAATGAGTCTCTAGGTCTCTTGTACCAGTTTTACCTGCATATGAGAGAAACATTGTTTTGTCACACAATGCAGTGATTATTATCACAGGTAGCAGCAACAAAAATCCTTGTTTGCTTGGTGTTCAAGAAACTTAGAAAAACCTCATCTCCATTTGCCTGTGACTAAAGTCATCTTCCATTGAACCGTCTAATTGGATTATTTCATTAAAGCATGTCATCCATCCACGAGGATATTTAAACAAGATTATCTAATCAAGTCCGAGTATCAAATCTCCTTCATCAGCAGACTCATTTAGCAAACCCGGCCAAATCTTAGCCGATTTTTATTTCATGTACGTAAATGCCAGGCGCCATCATTTGAAGTTCGGAATACGTCATGTCTGCGTGTGCATATGATTTATAGTTTCCGTCTCCAAGTCATTAATAGTTTGTTTGTAAAATTATTTTTAGTGGTTAATCCCTGAGGATTTGTTTCGATTTGATTTAGCATTCATTGCTGGCTCATTCACTTTTGATCCGGCGTTTGATCACTTGACTTTGCAGCGAGTATCATCGGCAGCTGTTGAGTCACTGGTTTCAGATGTTACATTAATTCTAGGATGATCTTGTAGTTAGCGTATCAACCTTGATACAAAACAGGTTTGATATGAGTGGATAACCTCATGGGATTTCACCGGGTTTGATTTTGCATTCACTATGGAAGTTTGATGCAGCGTTTAATCACTTGACTTTATGCCGTGCATTTCAGTGTCAGCTGTTGAATCATCTGGTTCAGATATTACCATCTCAGATGCTGTAATAATTAGCACATCAAACGATTGATTTCCGAAATAGCTTCAAGTTATTCGCTGGATTGGGCCTTCTTAAATTTTCAATTTTCTTGCGAAATGTTGCTTTGAACGCTCGTTTTATCTTTTGTGGTATTTCTTCAACTGGGATTGTTAACTGCTCTGGATTGGCTAGTCGGTTTTGAAGTTGCTTGGATTCTTTAAAACCATTCTGAATCTTTGCTAGGATGCCCCTTAGGAGACACAATCAGTCTAATTTCTTTCAACCTTTACCGGTGAGTCCGATAGAAAGTTCACTTTGGCGTGTATTGAGTGTCCTCATAACGTATCTTGCTTTCAGAAAGAGTATACTTTTCTCTCTTACTGTCATTCATACCAACCAACTCACCCCCGGACTTGGTGTATGCTTGGCCAAACTACTCAACGAGTCAAGGGTTATAAACTCATTCTAGTCTTACCGATCTAACCATTACGTTTGTGCAGTACCTATGATTGGTTTCAGTGAGGTACAATTTTTTTTTTTTTTTTTTTTTTTTAAATTCTATCATGTATTAATGTTTTATTGTTTTATCATCAATTGTAAAGCGCTTAGAAGTTTTAACAACGTTAAGCACTATAAAAATGTTTTTAATAATAATAATAATAATTTCAGAGCTTTTCATTTTCAACTAAAATACCAGTTTCAAACAACCCATAGTCAAACCTTTCAGGTAGACTAAAAGGTTACAATCCTTACTCATTGCAGGCCATCAAGGAATCAATCGACAACATCCAACCCTCCGTGGAGGCTGCCACTGTCCATGGGGAGGAGGTGCGGTCGAATTGTAATGGGGAAGATTCCATGCAGATACGCCATTATGTCGACGCTATCCAAAATGAATGGGGCAAAGTGAATCGGGAATACAATGACAGGCATGGGTAAGGGTATCTAAATATGAAATATGCCTTTGGAGAATAGATCTGTTATGGATATGGACTGCTGGAAGTTTACTTGATTTTCTGTGAGTGTCACTAACTCCAACTCGACTGTAATGCAGAGTTGCCACAAAAAATCCAAAATATCATCACGTCATATCTCGTCCTCTTGCAGTCGACTATTGAAAGCCCTAGAGCAGTGGCGGCAGTTCCACTGTGACATGAAGGATATGACATCATGGTTATCAGATGCGGAAGATCTCCTGATCAGAAGTCGGCGTGATGATGGTTCCTTGGACATGGAGGTTGCACAAGTACACCAAAAGGTGAGAGTCAAGGTTATAGCTGGAACGTTTGTTTCATCTGATGGCAGGGTGGTATATTAACTGCTTTTACAAATTTTACTGTTCTTCCACACTGAGATATCTTGCAAGTACAGAAAAAAATGACAAACTTGTAACACTTTTGATCTTATTGGGTTTCAGTTAAGAAGCTGGGAAACATTTTGAGCAAGTGCCAGCAACCAATTTGATTAAGATGATAATGTTGCCTCATAATAACCAAATTTCTAGGAAATTCTTCTTCAGATGATTAACTCAATTCATCTTAAAGTTGTGCGTTATCCCGATACTCGAATCACATGCATTAGACCTTTAGTTTGCATAATTCTTGGAATTCATTTCTATATGCTGTTCCGTGAAGAACACTTTATGCTTTGTAAGTATCTTGACTTATCAAATTGCAGGATCTCGAAAATGGAGTCCGCATCCACCAAAGGACAGTCAGCAACCTGAACACCACTGGTAGTGAAATCATCAAAAAGTCGACCTCGCCTGATGCTAGCCTGTTGACCGAGAAACTTGAGTCGGTTAACCGGAGATGGAGGCTGGTCTGCTCTGAGGTGTCAGACAGGAAGATTAGGTATGAAAAATATGCTACCATGTGAAGGCAATGGTAAAAGGTATTTTGCTGAAAGGCCAACATCCACCTGACTTGGATTATATTTGGTCTGATAGCAATGAAATGCAATGAAAATGCTGGGATGACTTTAGAAATGAACTAAACTTATCATGCTAGATATGCAAACGTGGTACTGTAGCATCTTTATTGTTTCAGACTTGAGGATTTGTCGCAGATTCATGACTTCCAGGCTGCGTCGCAGGACCTGTCCTACTGGTTGGATGAGACAGAGAGCGTCGCCACTGCTGCCCTGAGGCCGGCTGATGATGACTTCTTGGAGGATATGCTGGAGAAAGTGAAGGTAGATTTACTTAGAAAACTTACACTGTCCGTAAATCTACATCAGATACCTTATAGCTGATGTCTAGAGGATTTGCTAAAAAAATTGATTACGGTGTTCTTGGTAAAAGGTCCAAGACCTTGATAGCTAGGTCAACTCTCAAAGGAAGGGAATTGGGAAGGCAAAGGGGAACCCCACACAATTCACCCTTTTGAGAAGGTAACCGTACTTTTGATGAAGGTTCGACGCCAGCCTATATCTCCAGATCCCAATCACCACTTTCGTCTTCTTCAGGATCGCCAGGCTGACCTGACCAGAAAGCTGCATGCCCTGCAGGATGTGAATGACATGGGCCAGAGACTTCTTGGTCAGCGTATCCTGGCCAAGGCTGACAGGGATAAGATCCAACGTGAGATCAATAATGTCCACAATCGCTGGAACGCGGTGAGTATACAATGATGCCAACCCCCTTTATGTTATACTTTAGTCGTGGCTGCGTTCAAGCTATAAAGATCTCCAAGACGTATTTTCTGCTCTAAAGCTTAGAAGTGTTGTAATTTCTCATCGGCATAATAATCAACCACCTTCCTTCCAGATCTCTATGTCACTCGAAGAGAAGCGCCATATCTTAGAGGAAGTGCTCCACCGCTGCCATAACTTCCTCAACGACCTCGACAAGCTACATATCTGGACGGAAACGACCAAGGAGTTTCTAGAAACTCAAGGTCATGTCTCATCTCCTACCTCTGATAGCAGTCAGGATGCTGTTATTGTGGATCCAAAGGTAGGTGGATGGTGAAAATGTCCTTGTATCGCCATCCAAATTCATTGATTTGAGAATCACGGAATATTTTATGTTGAAAATTTTTCAGATAATGAATGAACAAAAGTAACTGATGAAAGTCCGGGATTTTTTTCTGCTTTAGACAATGCAAGATGCCATCAAAGAGCACCAGGCTGACTTAGAGACCGTCAACACTTCATATCGTCAACTGTCCGAGGAGTCAAGGAAATATGGTGTGATGATGCCCGATAACATCCAACAGAAAATCACCAAGCTGAACGAAGACTGGCCTGTGGTATGTGACCTTGCTGCCAGGATGAAACCACCATCTGAATATAATCTACAGGCTGAAGCTGCCCTCAGATTTGGTAAGTAGTTTCCACTTGCTGGTATTTCTGGTATCATTAAATGGAACTTCTCACCAACATCCTGAAATGACAATTCAATAGATGAACATTGGGCACTTGCTCTCTGACTTAGATACTTGTCAAACTTGTGTCAGATTATACCACAGTTGCAGAACGACAAATTTCATTTCTCTTTCTTTATTTTAGAACAAATCCAGAGTTTGGCGAGCGCTCCGGAGCCAGAGTCACCATGGCCTGATCTGGATAAGGCAGTGGCAGAAATCAAGGACTGGCTCCTCCTGGTCCAACACCTGTTCAAGTCCCAGCATGTTGTAGTGGGGGATATTGATGATATAGAGGAAGCTGTGGCGAAACAAAAGGTTGGTATCGTGATCTGAATAGTTTTGATGTATTTTAGATGCATTAAGTGGACTTGTTTTGTTTTAGCTTGTAAATAGGTTAGACATTGTTAGGGAACAAAATCACTAAAATACTGATCATTGTAACCTTTTTGCTGGACATCTGAAATATAGAATTGAAGGTTTCTCTTGCACCAGCTTGTTCTTGACCAATAAAGTTTTGGCTCTCATCAAACCTGCTTTTGGCCCCCTCAGTGAAAACCCTTCAGTACTGCAAAATGATCCGAGATGGCATTGCTGTTGATACACCTTGTAAATTCTATCTCGAGAGGGAAGGCAGCAGTCTGTTGCCATCAATAGATGGAGGAGGTTTTGGTTTGATTGATGAAATCAATATCTCGTCAAGTTAGTATCAAGGGCATTCTGGTTGGTAGCAGCTTTGCTCAAAGGCAGGCAATGTGGTCCAGAGTTTATTGGTTTGGGGTTCCGCCCAAGAGTGATACTAAAATAATTTACTTTAGTTTTTTTTGCATGACAGTATTTGTCCATTTATGTCACCGTCCATTGTACATATGCATGTTCTGTCCATTGCAGCATGAGCTTATCCGCGTCCTGTCCACCTCGTGCGTGAATCTGTTGCAGGATGACCCTGCTGATTCACTCGGAGACGTCGAGGTCTTAGTTAAAGAGATGCAGACCTTGACCTTTGAGTTGCAGGTGATGACCTTGAAGGCTTTGTTTTGGCGGTTGATTGTTTCTCTGTTGTTTGGTGTTAGACATTTTGGGCAGAACTCACGTGGCTGTTTCAGACTAAACAAGGCCTTTCTATTGAAGATGCCAATTTCAAGCCTATGTATAGAGACTATGCAGGACATCAGTAGGATGGGGATTCTTGATGTCAGTCTGTACCCTGTATTTCGCTGATGTCACCAACAGTCTCTATATCAACCATGAATCAGCATTTTCAGTAGACCTGATTTGGTTTGAACGTTTCTTGTGAATTCCACCCTGTCTGTTGTTGGATTTAAACCCGGCTGAGGGTATTTTTTTCCGAAATTATCGACTTTCTTGTCGTGTTTAAACTTTATTGACTTGCCTTAAAATACCTGAAAAATGTACCCATTGCTCATTTATAAAGGAAAAATGCTAAATGAAAGAATTTTCAGAAATAATGCAGTCAACAGGTAAAGAGAAACAGTTTAACCTCAGGCACGATGCTTGATTTTTCTCCTCCCATGTCCCCTAATTGATATAACTTTGTCTGCTTTCCTAATGGGTAAGGTATTCAAAAACAAAAGCCTTAAATAAGCCTTGTTTAGTCCAAGTATAGTCCATTCCTCTCTAACATGATCAAAGAATCCCCAGGTTGCTTTCCTTTAGTTTTCATCTCTGTTGTCAAGATAGTCACATGATAAGGTATATTTGAATCTTCCTAAACATTTTATTGGAGGTTGGAAGATCCTCTTACGTTATCATTGACAAAAATACTTGAGGACAAAGTTAAACACCAGCACTGGGGACCCAGCTAGCAACTGATGAAAATTTGCCCGAGTCATGCAACTAAAGCCAGCAGTGTTTTTGAAATTTGTCAAAATAGACCTATAGTTAAACAAAACCAATTCTAGTTATGGTAATGTATAACAATAAAATACTCTCAGCCCTTCATTGGTAACACTGTCTTGTTGGTTTGGCTCTTTCTGTCTTATGGTTAACTCTTTCCTCACCATCCCTGCTATGTTAATAGCAAACTCTTCAAATGAGTGGCATATTTGGTGTTTGCGTGGAGTGCTTTCTTGTTCGCTCAGTGGCTCCGATTTTGTAGATAACTTTAAAGTTTACAGGGTTAAGGTGCTTAATCTTCCCCATTGCTTGATGCATTTGGAATTGAAAAAGTTCATCTGCTTGGTTTTAGGGAATGTTCAAAGTGCTATTGTATCACAAGCAATGTTTAAGAGTTTCTTTGTTGAAAGCTTTTGCTTTTACTCTAAGGCCTGTATCAGTGGCCTGATCATCAAGAAAAGCAGAAACAGCCAAAATTTGTCCTCCCAGTTGAAAGAAGCAACTGCAGGGTTAACTTTCTTTCTCAAGGATATTGAATCAGTTATTTGGTTCTACAAGGAGTTTAACCCATGACCTTTCAGGTCATGAGCCCAGTGCCTTACCAATCCCTGTAGCCTCTGGTGATGCTGAGGTTGAAAAGCAGAGGATAGGAACCATAGCTCCTGTACCCACCACACCATAGCCCTATCAGGAAACCTTGCAGCTTTTGTCTCCAAGTAACCTCCTGAATGGAGCTAAGGTGGGAAGATAGACTAAGTAATCGTAGCCCCTGTACCCATTACACCATTGTACATCATTGTAACCCCCTTGAGCCACCTGGGGATGTCATTAGTCCATTAGATAGAACTTCTCAACGTGAAGTGCTTGATTTCCCACAAGGATACCTTCTCATCATTATAAGTGCCAGTTGAATATTCGACAGCAAAGCCTTGCCTCGCAATCTTGGTGATGAGTTTGTGGTTTTCATAACATAGGCTGAAGGCAGAAGGGGTTTGGTGGCTCATTCTTAGCTGGCAAGAAAAGTAGTTTCAGGTGGTTCGATGTTAAACTGCGATGCTGGTATTATTGACCATTATCCCTGGGGCTATTCACCAACGGTTGGACTCCATTGCAAGCAACTCATTGTTCTCACTTTCCTTTTGCTTGCCCTGAAATATGCAGAAGGGAGGGGTGATTGTTTAGGAGTGGTAAGTCAGTCTGCCAATCCTAGTTCTTGCCCATTTGTTCAAATCTTTGATGAATGAAGTGGCGCTTTGATTGAGTTCAGTCTCTGGACTTTTTAATTAAAATGGATTGATTGCATTTAGCACCCTACCCTGCGGGGTGATAGAAGTTGAGTTATGAGTATGGTATGTCTTTTAGCGCTGCAGCGGTTAATTTATGGCTGGCATAAATTTTTTTGCGGGTGATAGGAAAGTGCCACAGCAGCATTTACCTCGGTGCAAGGCTTTTAAAGGTAATCGCTTCAGATCAGTTTCAGATTTGAACGTCCCAAGCCCGTGTAGCTGTAACTTGACTTCCGGGTGGAGAGTATAGATGTAAAGGAATAGTACTGCAATGTTAAGTGTAAAAATTCTAAAATGAATGAAGTCTTCCTCTCTTTTTTCAAGAAATGGCTTCATGAATAACTGACTTTCAGCAAGGACTTTTAATTTCACAAAGTTCTCTTCCCCGAAACCCCCTGGCTACACCTAGGGGTTTCCGAAAACACTGAAGTTCTGTTTTCTCAAGAATACATGAAGAATACACTTAATCTATTCTTGGTATTCTTGAATATCACCTCAGGACTCACAAATGTCAACAACTCTTGGTACGGTACTTTTCAAGTATCTCTCTATTGTTCTTCCAGAATGTTGTCTATGATATGGAACACACCAAACCAAAACTGCGGCATCTCGTCGCCAGTGTGGACAGCCTACATGAAGGAAGGTCACTCAGGGAAGAGAAGAAACAACTAAGAAATAGAGGTAAGAATCTTTATTGAGAACCTTATTTACCTTAGCGTCGCTTGTGGTACCACCTCATGTTGTTGATACTGTGTCAAAAGGGTTATAGCCGGCTGTGTGTCACATGTTCAGTAGGCCTGTAATAGGCCTATGTGGAAAGTTAAAATATTGTTCAACCGCATGAACCTGCCGACACAGTTTCTGCATGTTTCAATTTCATTTGTATGGAAACTCGGCCTAAAGGGTTACTTCCTGTTTTAACGAAGGTACAGTCGCCACATGATATTATTACATTCCGTCACTGTAAATTAGCCCAGATGAGGTCCAGGAAAGATCTGTGAGCGTGTTACCATGACGACAGATGATGCCCATGTGATTGGTGGGATCTAGGTCCTGATTTTGCGATGATTGAAACAGGTGATTTTGCGCCCACAATTCTGCTGATTCGATGCATTGAGTTTTTCTGCCGCCGAAGCTCTCTGTTGTTGGGGTTGGGTTGGACTTTTGACGATCATTTGCTTTCTCTACTCAGAAACTCACTCGATATACTAGCTGCTCAGCAATCATTGTCTCAAGACACCCAGCTTTTAATTATAATTTGCTAAGAAAGTGAAAAATATCGTCGTGTTCCTTCATCAACCTTGACCTTTAGCGTGTAAAAGTGAAATGACACCTTAATAGAAAACTGCCGCGAAGCTTTCCAGTGTTCTTTGATCGTCACCGATTCAGGCAAGTTATCCGCACTATTCTACTTTCTGTTCATTGTTTTTTTAGCTATTTTTCACAGCAAATATGGAAAAGCGGGAAGGAATCGCTCCATAGCAACCACAACACATCTTGTCATGGGGTAAAAGTGTAATGAATAGATGGCCGAGATTTTTTATTTGATGTATGCCATCAGTTTACATTTGATTATCGGAGAAGTTCCTTTCCCTGTGTTGTCTAGTTTGTGCCTGTGGCAAATGTTTGCCTGGAATCTTGAGTCGAAGGAGTGAGTGAATTTTCCTTTCTTCTTTTGCAGCATCAAACTTGTGACATTTTAAATATCCTTCCACAAAGCTGTACTGGGTAGTGGGCCCCAGGATATTTTCAGTTACATTACCCAGAATTGTTTAGGAAGGTTGTTGTTGTTTTGAGTTAAGTGAGAAATTCATTGAAACTTTCATGAAAATACACACCGTCAGAAATGGAAAAATGTTTTACCGCCATTTGTGTTGTTCTGCTCGGGAATGTTAAGAAATATTGTTCATTTGCTACTAGTAAAATATCCTAGGGCCTAGGAGACTTAAACATGTATTTTGACAAAACTGAACAAATATTTTCATAAAATTATACAATTGAAAAAATGCTTTGTTTTCTAGTGGGTTAAATTGAGTATATTATTGGCTGACGTTCAGGAGGTCTGTCCCACAGGCTAGTCTGGAGTTGTGGTATGGATTATTGAGCTGAACGTTGTCTCAAGTACTTTTAAACATTCAGTACATAACGTGTTATGAATACTATGTAACACGAATTGAGTGTCTGACATTCATTCTTTTATGCCATAGTCTCATTGCTAAACCTTGTCAGTACATCTTGAGACTTTCGGGGAATATCTGGATTTGGTGATAATCTTGAAAATTTGAAATTTCATTCAGAAAAGGTTAGTACATTTTGTTTGTTGGTAACTTCTAATTTGTTATTTGCCTTTCCATCAAATGCTACTATTCTTCTCAATCTCATGCTATTTACCACTTATCTTACATAAAACGCTGCCATAATTCAAAAGCTGAAGATTATTTGTCGATTATGATTATTTGGCTATTAAGCTTTTCAATCATGAAATTTCAAACTCCTTAATTCCATGTATTTCAGTCGACGGAAAGGGTGAATGTGCTGTATCCATGGTATTGACGTTGTGGCACTGCTCCAGATGTCGATTTACATGGAGAGTGTTTCATTGACGATCCAAGGGTTTAGATCTGATCGCAATCAGACTATCTGTCTCCATAGATTTGTCGAGCTGTTGTTGCGGATTAACAGTGGAGGGGGTTTGAGATACAATTTGACTCAGAGTACCAATTACTGATAGGATTAGCCTATGCGCCTTTATACACTGAAAAAGATCTGATCTCAGATGTAGATCTTAAAGGAGGTGTCTTATAAAAAGGAGTCTGCTTCAAAATGAAGTCATAATGAAAAGTTATAATAGCAGCAGATGCATAGTATATCCATATGATTGGATGAGTTACCAATGGGTTTGAACCGTCAACCTCAGTCACATGGAATTACTCACTTTCAGTCCAAATGCCAATATTCCTCCATGAGAGTGCCAATTCAGTCTTGACGCCTGATTTAAAAAACAAAATAAAACCGATGGTTTCCTGTATATGATGCAAAGATTTCATGATGTCACTTACCATTGACCATTCCAATAATTTAAGTTATGGGCATCAGGGTCACTATTTTGAAACGCAGGTATGAGACATCATGTCTTTTGACCCCGTCAAGTGCAGCGCTATAAGGATGGAATGTTCGTCTACTCTCGCTGTTCCCTGAGTAAAGTGATCCCTTTCTTCAAACTATTTCCATCTATTAGTTTGCTATTCTCTCATATTACTGTCTGGTCTCGTCGAAATTGAATTTACCACTTTCCATTGCTAACTGAGATTTTGCTATTCCCGTTGATAATGAGACAATTTGGTGAACGAAAATGCAATGAGGCCAATCGTATGATTGAGGAAACAAATGGGGGATTTGATTGGAATTTTACTCCTCTGCACTGCTGAAGAGATGTCTACCTTGCCTTGAGCTAGAAGCAGTTTAAGTTTGTCTAGAACAGTTTATGATGGAATTTTCAATTTGAAAGAATGTTGTGTTTGAAAGAATGATTTACAAAATGTTGATATTTGCAAACTTCCTTGCATCTGACAGCTGTCCATTGCTTTTGGTTGGCCTTGACAGGTCTTTGGTCATATTTTCCTCCTCTCTGACAACTTTGACCTGTTTGTGGTCAAGTATTCTTCCTTTTGGATGAACATGACTCTTTGATGAATGCTCAAGCAGGAGATGGCAAAGTGATCTGTTCATCTCCACTTTTTAGGCGGCACTGGTCTACACATGCTAGATCATCCAAAAGCCATCCTTCATCTCTATTGCATCTCTGACACTATCCAATAATGCTAGTGCACTAGTAGAAGTCATTCTCGAAATAATTCATTGTTGGTGGATGTTAATAGCATATTGCACCACATCTCCTCATCTGCAACTCTGAAACAGCAATGTGTTTTTTGCCTTGGGAAATTTGTTTTGCATAATTTAATACTTCGGTGCACTTTGTGACAGCGTGGTGTCATTTCTGCAGTTTCGATGATTTAAATTGGTGACAATTACAACATGGAGCCTTCAGATTCTCACATTATTTGTGTTATTTATGCACTGAGTTTTCTCCTAATTGATTTTCCTCAGTTTTAGTTTTGTGAGCAATTTGTTTTGTGTTAACGGTGTGAATCAACTTACTTTTGTTGCACTTTCTGAAGCCGTTTGCCAATTGTCATGGACAGGCTCTCTATGCCCCATCAGACCAACATGCACAGGATTGCAGAAATGTTAGACAGGAGATGCCGCCTTTGTTGTCAGTGACCTAAGACTGACAGCATCTGCCCAAACTTCAGACAGTTGATGTGCTACAGCATCATCTTTGGGCAGCATTCGCAGACATTCCTTAAAGTCCTTGATCCTGGCACAGACCCATTCTGTGCGCACAGAAAAAACATAAACCATAAAATAAACCTGATAGGTTTCTCTTAATCACCTTTTGGCCATTACGGTGATTTATCATGACGACTTTAATGCAGTGCTGATAACCATGATGAGATACTCGTTCAAGAGAGCAAGAGAGATGGAGTAAGGCTGTTGCATGTTGATAGGGATCTTTGCCAAGGAAAAGAAGTTCTGACTGAGTTATTCTTTTTCACTTGTGTCTCAAAATACCATGCTTGCAACTGCTTACTGCAGTGACTGAAAGGTTGCAAAACCAACCCTGTCAGTGAAACTTTAAGCGGAACCAACCAACAGCATCTTCCGACTATTGACTCCTAAGACCCCTCTTTGGCATTTCCTTGAAATTGAAAGTGTCAACACCCACAATGTCATCAACCAGGATCTTCAGATCTATCTTCAGCCATTGATAAGCTAATAATCCGTCTGCTGCTATCCGTACTGATTGCTATCCCTAGCGAGCATTATCAATTAATTACAGATCGTCCCTTGTACACTGATTGATTTGTGAACCCATGACCTTACGCACATGACCAGCTTTCTCTACATGCGCTCTTGGTGGTCAGGTCAATGTTTCATTGGCAGCAGGTCATCTTCTTGATTTATGTAATCCATGACCTAAGCACATAAGTCGCTTTTTCGCGTGTAGGCTTATTCAGTTTGGGCGTGACCATTCAACAATTGACTCGATCCCTACCTTTTGACCCTTGGCTCTGGGCACCTCAGCAGATTTCTGTGCAGGGTTGTTCGAGTTAGCCTTGTCTGTTTTATCTTGCGAATGTTTGGTCGTTTCCTCAGCATCAGGGATTACTCTCAATTATTTTCTAATTGTCTAACTAAGAGTGTGTGTGTTAATCCCTTGGGTATCTTCTCCTTTGCGTTCAACTTGGTCCCCTGGAGAGTGTGACTCTCTGAGCAAACCTTGGGTTAGCCACAACCTTCAGCATCTGCCTTATCTCAGGACCCAGTCCTCTAATTTCTGTACAAACCTTTCAGCTAATGAGCATTGTTGGTTTTTCATGGCAGAACACAACCAACGTGTGGTTTTCAGAGTCTAATCAGGATTGAAGAATGCACGGGCACATTTACCATTCCTTCAAACTGAGTAATTGAAAGTGGGGATCATCCGAGCCCGCTGTGCATACATCCTTGTTTAGTAACCTTTGGAATCTGGAGGATCAAATCAACAACCTCATCCAAGATGCTATTGATCCTTTCTGCACAATAATTGATTTTCAAATTCTTCCTTTCTTCCAAACTGGATTATGGATGTGGATTCAAAAGCCGAACCATGCTGACCTGAAATTGTCCACTGACCTTTCAAGATCCAGTAATTGTGTTTTTTTAGGTGGCGTTTTCCTTATTTCATTGATTATTCTTGCAAAGTGTGTAGGTGTTAGGGCATCTGTACATTCAGACTGGTTCATTTCCTTTCCGAGACATGACGATTACCGCAGTCTGTCACAATTGCAGTCAACTCCTCTATGAAATACCGAGGAAATGCCCTGCTATGGTCATGTTTATGGAGCAAGTTCTGCCGTAGTCTGCTTCACTTCCTCTCCGAGACTTGGCATCTGTCAAATGGAAATGATCTCCCTGTGTGAGGGAAAAAAGCACTTCTTTCACCCTATAAATGGTTTCGAGCAAGTTCTGCCTAGAGTGAGACCAGTCTGCATCACTTCCTCTGACACATGACGTCAGTCGTCATCTTTGCTGTGACGGTTTCAGGTGTCAGCTATTGATTTCTCCTTCAAGTTATTGAAATTTGACAGATCAAATATGATGTCTCATCAAAATATTGGTTCAGCAGATATGTATCCATCTTGACGTTGAGGCGTGACTTGTGAGCACGCTCAGCATGTGTGGATTCATGCAGATAAGCGAGACTGCCATTGATTTTTGGGGGTTGTATTGTACCCTCAAGTTTATAACCCTGTCTTCATACCAGCCAGGCTGTGGAAGGTCCTATAAATAGACATGCATTGCTATTATGCCTTCAAAAATATTGAAATTGGCAGGATGATTGGCCGGACCTAGATTCTTCATCCCCTTTATATCCCTGGTACATCACCAGCAAGATTCTGATATCATATGGCTGATGGATTTGACCAGAATTCAGAATGTCCTCGGTGATGCTGAGAGTGCTACCATAACACTTAATCTCAGCAGAAGTAAAGTATGGTGGAACCACTGAGGCGATAGTCCCAACCAGGACTCTTCATTGGCCAGTTTACTCTCTCTCATCACTAGCAGGACTATGACAGGATCAAACAAATGCTTTGCCACTTCAGTTCAAACCATAACACAACATTGCTGCAGATGAACTTTAAAAAGGCAATCAGAGGTTGATAACTTGTTATGCCCAGCCAAGATTCTTCTTAGACCATTTCAATGTCTGTTCCATCAACAGCAAGTTTTCCGATCAGAGTTTATTGAGATTGATTGAGATCATGTGGCCATCTCTCTGATGAATTGATCCCGCCGACAACAACCAACACAAACGTGAGCGAGGATTGATCCGTGACTAAGGAATCTGCCGCGTGTGAGGTGTCAAGACTGGTTCACGCTGTCACAATAGTGGCAGAGACCTCCACGTGCTTGATGGTGTGCATTGGGCTTGAAGAAATAGCGTACTTGGATATTGTTGCTCATTTCGTTAGATTTTGGATACTGATTTCTTCAATTGGTTGTGGAATATTAAACCAACACACTGGATGATGTATTGAAAGGTTGGTGTTGCTTGTGTTGTATTCATACTGTATCAATTGTTTTTGTATTGCCACTACGGGTGTTGACAACAGAATGTTAATCTTAGCTGATGGTGCGGTACTGTCATAGATGTGTTGTGTTCTGTAGAATACCAATTTGAGGTACTGTCATTGTGTTTTGTTCTGTAGAATACCAATTTGAGGTAGTCAAGTACTGTCATTGTGTTTTGTTCTGTAGAATACCAATGATGGGTACTGTCATTGTGTTTTGTTCTGTAGAATACCAATGATGGGTACTGTCATTGGTGAGTTGAGCTCTGTAGAATACCAATAATGGGTACTGTCATTGGTGAGTTGAGCTCTGTAGAATACCAATGATGGGCACTGTCATTGGTGAGTTGAGCTCTGTAGAATACCAATGATGGGTACTGTCATTGGTGAGTTGAGCTCTGTAGAATACCAATGATGGGTACTGTCATTGGTGAGTTGAGCTCTGTCGAATACCAATTTCAGGTACTGTCATTGCTGTCCCTGTGTGGGACCAATAGATAGTTGAAAGTTTTGTGGTGATGGCTTCAAGGTTTTACATTTAATCAAATGATAGTGTTAGTTATTGCCTGCTCCAGATTCCAACTTGGGTCCTTTGGTTTGGTGACCTGGTAACAAGTCAACTGAGGTACCCACCTCTTTAGAAAATGCTTCAAATAGTTGCAGTGAGGCCAATTGATTGAAAAGTATGTGGCATTGGTTATGGTATGGTTCCAAGTATCATTGAGAAAAATTATCAATTGACAGACAAATATGGATTTCAAGTATGAAATGTTAATCAATTCTTACTATCATGAATTGAAACCCATGTCAGAGTCGAGTTGGATGAGAGTGCATTGATTACCAGATGGTGAAATATCTTTAATTGCATCTTGGTAATCAATTTGACAGCATCATTGGGTATAGGTTGCTGTGGAGGTTGAAGTCAACCCATGCCTCACGAGGTTGCCAAGATCTTGGGCAGTATGAGACAGGATTGTTTCTGGGGCACACGGTATAGGCCAGCACAATTGTTGATTTCATCATCGCGACACCTGAGAATAGAATACAGTATTTGCCCGCGCCAATTGGGATCAAAAAGCTATCATCAATCATTGCGTACCATGACTACCATCACCGGGACAAAGATAAAAGCAGGAGCCAATAAAGGGAGCGTTTATGCCTGATGTCGAGCGGGCAGGAAACTCCGCAGCTTGATACAGGGCAATTTGAATTGTCTCATATTGTGTGTGATGGGTCAGAGGGGTAGAACAACACTATAAACCAGAAAAGTACCAATATAAAGGTTGAAAGAAGGTTAACACCTTTGGTGTTAGACTCAACTCATGAAAGTAAAAGGTGTGAAATGCATTGTTACATTACTCAGTAAGTTCATACAATGCAATTTAAACTCTCTTACATTGGTCTGATGTATGATGTATGTATATTTTGAATTTTGAATTTTGAATTTAAAAAAAAAAATTTTTTTGTATGAAAGTGGAAGCAAGGTTATCGCCTTTGGTGTCAGCTTAAACCCTTAAACATCTGAAGTGTTAGAAAACTGAAGTAATTCGTTTCAGCAGCTTGATAAGATTGCCATTAAATTGATACTGTGCTGTGAATTTTTGATAAAATAAGCAATCACCTCTTGGTTGTTTAAGAGTGATACGTCAGACAGTAGCTGTGACTGTTTCACTGATTTGAATCGAGTGCTATTGATCTATTGATCCTGGCATACCTACTATATTGAATCGGAATATTCATAGCTGCCTCATAGAACCAGGGAGGAATCAAATCATGAGATAGATGGCACCCAGGATCAAAACTAGATGCTGTATTGTTTAGAAATTAGAACTGTCTTGACTGATTATCCCTGGAAACCAGAAATATCAGTGATCAGTTTTGCTGACATGCTGTTGCAGTTTTGCCCATCCTGACAGGACATTTCTGCTGGTCCTGCCACAGTATTCTGGCCCTCACAAAGTTTCTCGATCCTGCTGAAGTAAGGGTGTCTGTCCCTTTTGTGGTCCATCCCACCATTCCATTATGTTTTGTAACCTGTAAATCATTGCGCTCTAGGAGACACCCATAAAGATGAAACAAACCAACAGCCTTGATGTCCTAAGGCGGTTTGATATCACGGGCATTGATTTTCATATAGGGCAACATCAATTCCTATGGTACTGGCTCACCATGATGGACTAGAAGCTAAGCTTGATCCAGGGTGCTTTATCAGCAAGCTGGACATCATGAGATGGTTTACTGCTTCCTTGGGTGAAAGGATTTCAGACAAATGACCTGACTGCCCTTAATACCATAAACAAAGACATACATTGATTTCTTTGTATGGTTGGCAGTGGCTTTGTAATAAATGTATCTGGTCTTGGAGTTCCTTCTAGATGAGTCTGGGTATATCAGATAAAACTACATCAAAAAAGTCAGAACAGTAAGTCAGTTTGGCAACATTTTGGACGTTTTTCTCTGGAACTTTGCTGTGGGGGATTAGGTAATATGTGATACAAATCTTTATATCTGCTCTTTCCCAAAAAGTATAGCCATTTGTTTCAGTTTTGTTGCTCTGCCTGTCAGACTGTTTTATGTATTGAATAATTGTATTGTTGGTCATTCACAAATAGCTGGTCACATCATAATATTCAAATCCATTGTACAAATATCGTCCTCAGAGCAAATATTTTGGTACATGATGTTGTAAATTTAATTTCCTAGAATCATCCTCCTCATCCCTTCATCATCTGTTTACATACTGTAATAATTCTGATGCCTTGTGGGAACTGTATCAGGACGAGCGCTTGCCTGACTAGAATATATTAAAGAATAACTCCATTCTCTTGGGGCCAACTCTCTAATATTAAACTGAAGGTCATCGCAACATAATCAGGTGCATTTTAAAGTTTATAGTTGAAACATTAAGGATTTCATACTTCATATTCTTTCAGTTCTTCTGGGCGAAAAAGTTGGCAAAGTACTTGACTTGATCTTGGGCATATGGCACTCCAGACTAAGTCCATCTGAGCTAAATTCTACCCACACTGATCACAGATCCTTTCCTTGCCAACACTTCGAATGAACAAGTTAATCATGTTAGTTTTCCAGAAGATTCTTTTTCGCAAAGTACGATGCAAGCAGTTATATGGTAGTCACTCCGGTTTCGTGCATTAAAGAACTATAAATCAGTTAAGACCATCACGCATCCCAAGTGTATGTAGACCGATACGATCATACGAGAATTTGTCAAATTTTTCTAATGTCACAGAGTTAGTCATGGTGATTTTAAGGATGAACAGCTTTGCGAAAAGATGCCAAGCTAGTCGTTATTTGTCGCCACGGATCTGCTTACTGGTCTTTTAATCGATAGTCGCTGCCACTGCATGCTTGTCTTGAAATTGGTGCATGACAAAGTCAGGAGACGGTTTCATTTTCCACGTTGTCATTCCTTTGATGGTTCTGTAGTGCAATTTATCATATACCCTATGTGCACTGATCCGGCAGACAAGACATTGGAAAAACAAAAAAATACCCCGAAAAATCAGTATCTAAATGCCTTAGTATCTAAATGCCAAGGAACCTCCCATGATTTTAGAAGACTTTTACTTGTTAGATGACCTTAGCTATCCCCTTTCAAGGTTAACTAATCTGACTGAGAAAGTCAAGGATCACCTCAGTATCCAAGGTCATCTGAATGAATCTCCTATTCAATTCAGATGCTTTCTAGCATTTCCTGCTTTAGGGAAATCCCTAGCTTACATGTAGCTTCAAACTATGTGGCAGTTAAACTTTGAAAACATACATGTATGACCATACTTGCCATCCTAAGCTTCAAAATAGACAATTCTGAAGCAATTGAACTCTGAGAATGTATATTTACCATATTTGCCTATGACATCAAGTGCAACTTGCACCAGGATCTCTTCAACTCTCCATTCTAGTGTTGAATGGCAATGCCAATGACACCAAGCTTAACTAAAACTATAATGTTGAATAGATAAGTGCCAAGTGAAATGGAAGTAGGCTGATTATTGACAGTTGATGACTCAAAAGTAGAATGTTGAAAAAGGTTTAAATTTGAAGAGGATTACGAGGCAAGATGCACTTGGGATTTAGACATGAAAAGTTCTAAGGATTATCAGCTCAGCAAGATTGAAATTTAATATATTTGCTTTGAGTTTGAATTATATTTCCGTGACAGTTTGTTGAGGGCTTACAGCACTATTTCTAAGGGGCACAGCATGAACAGAGCCACATCGGCCTTTGGTATGACCATTTCTTGACTACAGGAGTTTGACAAATTGTTAGGATTATTTGACTGACAAGTGATGAGAGCATTGACACAGTTGCTGTGTTATCTTCCTCTGAAATATATCAACCTTTGTGGCTCTGTCAAACCAAGATTATCTCCTATCTTGGTCCGCATCCCCTATATTAATGACCCCAGAAATTATGACTAACCAATGACCAGAGAAAAGTCTTAAGATGCTTTGCCAACCCGAGAGCACTTCCCCTCGTGTCTGCCAAACCAATTGTTGACTCCACGATCGCTAGCTCTCATATGTACATGGAATTATCAGCTGAATGTGCTAATGCCTGGCACTGAGCAGCAGTTGTCATTATAACATGTACGCCACACTCGTGTGTGTGAGTCGGCACGAGGATTTCCTTGCGAGTGCTAGACGAGGATGCTAATGTGGATACTGATGTGATGATGTTCTCCCCAGGTACGTTTGGATTTATTCATCGCATGCTTCAGGGAATGTATTGATCGTGATTGTCACAAAAGGATTGTACATTTGATTTTCTCCATCTTCAAAGATAGGTCGTAATTAGGTAGGCATGCCTTTGATCTTGGATGACAGTTCATACCACATGCTATGTTAGGTTAATGGTTACAAGGTATTGCTGGGGATGGTGGGTGTCCTGTATGTCAATTGCTGTCTCTTTGGTCCTCGCTGTGATCTGACTCTCTGCTCTTCAAGGGTAGTCAGGTTTTCTTGCACTTGATTGGGATTATGACGGCATGTCTTTGATCTTTGATGATAGTACATACCACATGTTGTGTTGGCTAGAGTACTGCTGTGCATGATGGTATCGTGTATGTCAATAGCTATCAGTTGTGCTGTGGTCCTTGCTAAGGATTTGCACTCTTTTTCTTGGGGTTATTAAGGCCTGGTTTACAACTTGAGAAGACGCCTTAAGACAAATTTGTAGAGTATAGCATTGCAACTAGGTCTTGTGGACAGCACGATAGTAATCCAATGTCACCATCATCATTAGGTTTGAAAGCACAACTCGTCTCGTTCAATGCTTTCAAAAGTCATCAAACAAACTAAAGTATCTGTTAAAAAAATCACCAATATCAATCAAAGTCTCGTAATTACATTTAAATAAAGCAATTAAGAACATGTTGAAGTAAATTGAATGTGCTGACTGCTTATCATTGCGAGTCTTTTGAGATAGACTGACAAGGCGAAACGAAACGTCTTTAGAAAATCCAATTACAGTAAGATTAAGTTCCATTTCAATGACAATTTCACGTCTCCTACAACCCTTATTAAGTCACCAACACCTGCGTTGATTAGAAAGATGGCATTTCAGTAATTATCCATAATAGAGTGTGTCAATTTCAGCTGCGGCTGGGATGAGAAAAAAGCAAGTGTGTTGGGTTTAAATGGCTTGAAATGTTACTTTAGCTGAGGAATGGACATGGAGAAAGATTTTCAGTAAAACCACCAGCAAAATGCTTTTCGCAACGTTTTTTTGTCTATACTGTGAAGCCTGTGATATTTTAATCATTTCTGCGCAGGGTTACAAACACAAACACAAACTCGAGAAAATGTCTCAACTTAATGGTTTTATCTCTGAAAAATGTATCCATTAGCTGGAATTAAGGGAACTATGATAAAAAAATTGTGTTTTCTCAACAAATACACCCACAGAAATGAAGGACAGAGTTTACAGGACTTGTACCTGTGGCACCATAGGTTTAAAACTATGCCTTCTCCGTTAGCATGGATAAGCTAAGTACAGCCTCTGAACCAACTGGTTGTGATTATATTACTAAAAAATACACGGTACTCCAGAAATATATTCAGTCTATTTAGTCTGCGCAGCTTGCATATTTTTGATCGGATTTTGTCCTCAAGCCTGAATTAGCCGTCTATTCCAGTAAATATTAGTAGCTTTTGTAAACATGTGAACTTGTGATTAGGCATTAGCTCCCGAGATGAGGTGTATATAGCTCAGTGGACATTGATTAGCTATATACAGAGTCATTAATTACTCTCAAGATAAACAGAGTGAAGGAATGGAGTTGGAGATGTTCACCCTTAAAAACTCAAGCGTTCTTTTTACTGTTAAGGGAATTCTCCCCATTTTAGTCAAGGTCTGATTCTACCCGAATGTTTTTCATGGAGGGGGCAAAATGATTTTTGGCCCCCGTAGGACTTTGGTGATTCAGATTCCTATTTGATCACTGTAATTTAAGGGAGGACCAATCTAATCGTCTCGGTTGGTCAAATAGTCAGATTTCATCACCCAGAAAAACACGATCATATGGAAAGAAAATGAGTCTCTTCATTCTGAGCCACCCTGTACAAGCCTGCCTCTCACCGCCTAAGACATGACAGTGGTGCAGTCTTCAGTCTGAGACATCCTCACTAGATCAATTCCTTTAATGAACTGAGCAAGGTCACAAGGAGGCAGTGCGTAGGAAATCTCCTAAGTTATTATCAGA
The DNA here is from genome assembly GCF_910592395.1 of Lineus longissimus. Taxonomy (NCBI): domain Eukaryota; kingdom Metazoa; phylum Nemertea; class Pilidiophora; order Heteronemertea; family Lineidae; genus Lineus; species Lineus longissimus. The sequence continues at coordinate 3,188,799 of NC_088312.1, read as the reverse complement.
TGTCTGGGGAAGATGAAATCATTTCCTGGGAGACCTTTATATATTGGGCGTGGAATCTGATCTGTGGTATGCACTGCAGACTGGAGGGCCATGACATGGTGATGGTTTAAATTATTGCATGTTATTACTGTTATCTCTATTTTCAGGTCATTGATGTCCAATTGTTGCAATTTCCTGGTCAGTCTCTGTGACTTCCTTCATTCCTTCTTCCTTTAAGATCTAGCCAATGTGATACTGAATGTTTTAGAAACTAGGTGATCTTGAAGTATTTTGGCGAGAAGGCTACATGCTTTTACCATTTACCAGACTGCTCATCTTAGACATCGATCCGTCTGTGATTTTAGGTCTATCGACTGGTGATGGATTGGCATTCACTTGGCAAAGCATGACCGATTTTCGTTGGGGCATTAAGATGGGACATGCTAGATAACTCTCTCCTGGACAATGGGGAGTTTTTCATCAGCAACACAAGAAAGGTCATCTGGTTACCTGTCCATGGAGAGAATTCCTTTGGCTTTGTCGTGTACCCTCTTGTTTGATGGGTTTTGAAGCAAAATAATGATAGAATCGGTCCTCGTCTCACAGCAAAGATTTTTCATTCGCAGTTGCTGAAATACCGTTTTTGAATGAAGTTGTCTTCCATTAACCAATCCTTTATCATTTTCATCCCCCAAAATCGCACTGGAAAGTGGCAATCAGATTGCGATCACAAAATATAGTTGTATACAATTACTTCGTTCTACAAGCCTGGGTGCACAGCCTAAGGAAGACTCTGAGGTGTTGCAATTATCCACAAAAGATGATGCTAACCATAATGGTCTTTGGCAGAATCGTCCTTTGAAAGCCCTGAATCGTGTAACCATTAGTGAGAGTTGTGATAGTTTCTGTTTTAGTTGCCTAGTAACCAGCCAATGTAGTTACCAACAGACTGACAAGCTTACCTCTATAACTGATTACATAGTCTTTGTACTTCCTTGGGCGGCTCAGACCAAATTATTATCATGTTACTATGTTTTTTGTGGCCATTATGATGAGGGCAGAAACACCCTTTACAGGCTGCTCCCCCATTAACATTTAAGAGAACATTTCTTGCCTAGGGCTCTTGTTATTTTATGCTGCGCAGCACACGAAGTGAGAACCCACGGGCATAAAACACTCTAAGATGTGAATATGGGGACCAGCCTTTAGTGTGGCACGAAATGGGAGCTAGATAACAAAAGACAGCCAGCAAAGTTCCTTTCATTCTTCACTGCTATTCAATATTACCACTGTTGTACCAATGAGAAGCAGATGATATTGTTTGACTGGCTTATTCAATTGATGTTGACGTGAAGAACACTTGCTGACAATGGAGACCACTTGCATTGACTTCTAGTGTAGATTGCAGCGAGTCAAGTAAACGCGAATATCATTACTCTGTTGATGGCAAGCTATCAACTTTACCAGTATCCAGTGAACCCATTGTTGGCAATCACAGGTTTTAAATCTATGAGGTGCCTTTCTAAAGTGCATTGTCACAGCAAGCATTTGTGGCATTTATACTGTAATATAGTTTTGTTTGTTACTGATGAAGTCCCCAATGAAGTCATTGTTGATGTTGATGCTTATTACTGGCTGATGAGGGTTGTTGGAGAGTGCTGCATGGATGTATGGTGATGAAATGTCCATTCTTTGCTACAGGAAATGCTAGCTATAACAGAATTTAGCAGCAATCATGACCAAAGTAATCAACAGACTGCCATCCCTGATATCCTCATGACCAATCTGGTGTGGTGCCTGTGGTCCTGGGCTCATCCATTATCCAATGGTAAAGCTGCATTTAATGATGGGAATCTCATCACTTCACCAAAAGAAGAGATGACTGTTTAGATTTAAGGAAGTCAACTCTATTCTACTCGTGGATGTGTGCCATTGAAAGTTTAAAGAGGAAATCCAATGTTATGAAAAATTTGTCATTGGTATTAATGTCATCTCCCATTTAGGGAATTATCCCTGGTGTTTTGTGCAGTTCTTTATTTGCCTGTCCAATATCATTACAACATTGATGATATTTCAACAGTAAATATTCTTCTCATTTGTAAACATAGAAATAATTAGATAATGGTTTGTAAACCCAGGGGTGTTTTATTGTACTGATATTTGATTCAAACGTGTCATGTGTGTGTACGTAATCCAGATAGATAGCTCACATTTGTTTTAATCCAGTTCTATTACAACTCTGGGAGGATGCCTGAGTACTTTGACATTCGACAGTGTAAATGGCAATGCTGATGTAATGGGTTATCAAGATCCTGCTAGGGGGCGCTGACTGTCACTGGGGTATGATGGTTTTGTCAAGTGATGTAAGCGATGGGGGGTGACTAGTCTCCAATGTAAGCAGGTGCCCCACTCATGACATCATTTCGAGTTGAAAGAAGTGTCGGTCCTTAAGCGGGCTGTGTACTATCTTTCTTTTTGCTTACATCAGTTGAAAAAACATGCAAACCCTAGTGACAACCAGCACCTCATAGCTGAGGTTATGCTGGTAGCTCCCTCCAAAGTGTTACCTGCTAGGTTGACCTAGATCAAGCAAGGCCTCATGCTCAGTCTTTCTTTCTTCGTGTAACAGAGAAAATATTTGAGCAAGTACATTAACCACTTGCCTGTTTCTATATCCATCGATCAAAGTTGTGTAAGCAAATAATATGCATTTCCTTTCCCCATAATCATTTAAAACTCATTCAGTCACCATAGAAACTATTTCTATTCTTATCCATGCTACTTTATACACTGTCAAAACACGATATTGGTATCTGGTCCCTGGCCACTTGTATTAAATCAGACCAACATTCGATTGTCTCTGCGTCCAAACACAATTAGACGGAATTGAACCCCTTGATGAATCTGTCGCAGAAACATGATTGATCTGTGATCCATGGGACCGTCGATTGTGATCAAATCGGTCTCGGTTGTGGTTAATCATTACTTGGCAGAAACCTTTTGATGAAAAATTCATATCATTTTCCTAGAAGAAGTAAAAAGTAGGTCTGAATTTGGTGAAGTATCTTTAGAGAGTCATTATAACCTTGTTTGATTGTCTCAATATTCCTTGAAAGTGCGGTCATCACTATGAGTTCTGTGTTGTGTTTCCTGGGTTCTATGTACCCTGGATCTCAGGTCCTGTGCTTCCCAGGTTCTATGGGTCCCGCTTGCTGGGTGAGGTTGTGAGTGGGGTTGGGGCTAGCTGTCTGGTCAGGCTGTCTAAAAGTACCTTGAATAAGATATATGAGAAGTAACTTTCCCTTCCACTGGACTACATAGAACATTGTAGAAACAGGGTCAGGCAGAACTCAAGGAACATTTGATTTGGGGCACAGATCCTGGGATAGACATGATAGAACCAATCCCACGTGGGACTATGGTTTGCCATGGCAAATGTAGTTTTAAAGTCTCATATCTCTTGAAGTATCCCTTGATGTCTTGCTCCACTTGCTGAAAGCTAATTAAGACCCACAGCTCAAGTGCCCAGTCCACTCATCTACCACATCTTGAACTTGAATACGTTAGAGTGGCATATATCCCCTTGGCGCCACAACCATCACGATACGCTTGTCGCCGGTGAAGTAAAATCAATGAAATGCCATTGGTCAGCGAAGGTAGGATTGATGACTAAAATGAAATATCAATTAGGTGTTTGCTCTGAGCAGACCTGGACTGTTGATTCTGGGTTGGTGGTATGGTACCAGGTGGTTCTCAAAGCTGTGGTGATATTCATTTAATCATTGAAGCTGAGAAACCAGGGTTCCTGTGTGTCAGTTTCGGGTGTCTCAGGTGTTCATCTATTTCAAATAATGTGTTGAAAATTAAGCTTCCTGATACTCTCAGCTCTGAGGACAATCCTCTGGCCTGAGAGGAAGCCTTCACTATAAGGTTTGCACTGTCTACCATATGGCTGAGGATTTGAACTTGTAACCACAGTCGTTACAGGGTGTAATGTTAACTTCAACATTCTGCCACTATGTAATGAATCGTTGGTAGGGCATAAGGGTTAGCTCATGATAATCTCCAGCTAAAGTGAACCACATTGAAGACCGACACAGGACGCAGCTCAAGATACTTGTGACAGTCACCTCGCTGTATCAGTTACAATTTCTCGCTCAGCGGCGTGGCAGATCTCTCCATGTCATTAGCGGCATGGAATCTTCTCGTCTGATTAATAACATTTTCTTACATCTCCAGTATTACTTGTAACGATAATTCGAATTAGGGGGTATCTCTCGCGGAATAGGATTTTTATATGGAATTAGCCCCAAGTGGTTTGCTTGCTCGTGGTGTGCTTTGAAAGGTCATAAGCTGCAGGACATCCATGGTGATAATGACGAGGTTGTGTCTCGTGCATGTGGTATCCATGCACTTGAGAAATTTATTAATGACTGCTGGATCAAAACGTGTATCAGGCAAAATATGAATACTGAGGACTTTGAGGACTTAACAAGGCCATGATCGGCAATAATTAGAGCGAAATTTCTAGATTTTGTATCTGTAGACAGCCACATGAATGATTACTGTAGTGAAGCCTGGCGCAAGCATCCAAAAACCGACAAGGATTACTGAGTTTTATTCATGTCAGCTTTATTTTAATCAGAACTGAGTATGCCATGGCTGGTCAAGTGGCAAGGACCTGGTTAGAATTTGCATGTTTTGGCGTTTTACATCTCTGAGTTGAAATCCCAACTGAGCCTAATGTCATACTTTATCCTGAGGTGAACATGAGGTCTTTCTACCATCCTTTGAGCCTCAAGAAAGACAATATCAACGGTCTGTGGCTTCCAGTATGTTCGATAGGTCAAGCTTGCCCTTGTGGGGTTTCAGAGATAGATTGGTATGTCTCTCTGAGTCTGAGGTCAGTGGTCACAAGTGTGTCCAGTATTTTATTGTGATGTTACATCGTCCTTGAAATGAAAAAATAATTTCGGTTTGTCATTTAGAAATCAATCTATTTCTGACCCTTTTTGTCTTTTTTGCGATCAAACAATGTTCCTAATGGTGCGAGAATTATGAATTGTATATTTTCCTCTTGGGTCCTCTCTGGAGAGTCTGTCTTATTATCAAGGGCTGCAAAAATAGGGTATTCATTGATTATGCTAACATTCTTCCAACATCAAATATTGATTTTACCAACATTTTTGCTTCAGACTCGATGGGAGTTTTTTTCAGATTTTGCAGCCACTATTACCAAAATGCTGCTCCTAATGGTCTTATTGGAATTTATTCAGTGTGGTATCGGAAAAAAATCCTATAACATTGGAATTTATTCAATCTGCTCACTTCATATGGTAAACTTTAAAAGAAGTGAATTTAAATATTGCTATTTCTCAATACCAGACATTGTGAAATATAATATTATAAGAGGTTACTTTTAAAACTGCCAGTACGAGTTGCTTAGCAACGAAATCAGATATTCACATCTTTTCTAAAAATCTTCCAACCTGGCATAACCGCAGGAATCGTGATGATAAAAGCAATTATTTGGAACAAGAAATGTATCAGGTTGTTGTCAGAAATTGGATGATATGATTTCAATGCCGTGAAGCTGCCACTAATGCAATATGCATTAAGCTGGCATGAATGCCAAATTAGATATGATAGCTAAATATGGTTTAAAAGGTTTTAACCTGGTTTGTGTAGGGTGTTCTTTATCAAGGTTAACATCTTATGAGGAACTTTTGGAAGAAATCAAGACACCCCAATTGGCAACCTCACTAATTTGATTCTATTTCTCATCAGCAAACATTAATTTCTGTTAAAAATGTTTCACTTGATATATTGCATCAACAACAACTTATAATTTGTTGTTGAAAGCTTGTCAATTGTCTAAGTGACAGATATAATTCTGTGGTCAACCTCTCCTCTCATCATCTTTCTAAACAGTTGCTAACTTACTCATCTAGTTTATCATGTGAAGTGAGTATGGCGAACATTGATTGCATTACAATAGCTATTCAATCAGTAAGTATGATCACTAAGTGCAGTGAATATGAAAAATTCATCTGAAACCTGTACTGCTTCATCGTCAGTCATGATTAATCTCATCTTGGGGCTGAAATGATGGTCTCGGACCAAATGTTTTTGTTGTTTTATTGATTCGAAACGAGCAAGTATTTGATAAAGGCAACATCATCCAGGCATTGTCCATTAGGAATAAAGTTGATATAATTACTTTGATGAGAATGACTGTTACATACTTAGTACAAAACTTTGCTGTTGTTTATTGATGACTGATCCAAACATTATCATGAACAAATGACTAGAAGATTCATCAATTGGGCTGTTGCTCGTTCAATGCTCAGAGGGGAGAGTTGGCATAAAACACTACCTGTTACAGAGGAACCACAGTCATTGTCAACACATGGTCAATGTGGAGGTATCTTCCCTGTATTCATATCAATACCTGCTATATCTGTAAATAATACTTGCCACTGTATATGATGACTAATCCATACTTACAAGACACCGCAGATGACTCAGTGTTGAAGTCAGGGTCGTTTGTTTAGGTATTAGGTATGCAGATATCTGGTGACTCACTCTCCGGCACATCCGTCTGCCTCGAGGGAGATCAACAACATCGGTGACTTTCTTCAAATTGATCTTCAGATGGTTTGGACCTCGGGCTAATGTCGTCATGTTTGAAGCCAGGGGCTGTGTTTGGTACATCATGAGTTTATGGGTTCTGTTGCTCTTAATGACATAATCCATGAGACAAATCATAGTCGAACACAGTATCATAACATTTAGTTTTTAGAAGCGATCAGATTCAAGAGATGTTGGATTAGATTTGAAATTTTGTGGTGCTGTATGTTTGTCAATTTCAGATTTTGGTTTCTTTGATGTCTCTGATGCTTTTAGTATGGAGATGATATGCTTAGAAGATGTCCTTAGTGCTTCTCAAGGGAGGGAGGCCAAAGAACCAAGTGCATATCAGTATTGTATCAACTGTTTAGACTTGATAGACTCATAGCATCATTCCTCATTATCATCATGGCCATTCATCAGACTAATGGAGACTAGACTGTGTCATATAAGACCATTATTTTGTCTACTACTGTCCTCAATGGTCGTTATTTAGTCTCTATGAAACCCTGGAGAATCCATCCGGTCACCCCAAATGACGGAGTCCTTATTGCTACTCAACATCGCCATGATGGCTATTGGTCACTACTCTAGGCTGTCTGAAGTGGGTCTGCTGATAGTCATGGCGACTATAATGCTGTTCTTGCATGAGGAATCGATCTGTTCATTGGGTCGAAATTGGTTGTTTCAACAAATGAATAGATTGTCTGTCTCTGTGTGAAGTACTCCTTGGTCTTGACAGCCTTCTCTATGGGTAGGCCTACATTTCTTTCAATGTCTGTCCATCATTACCTGTTGAAAAATTTCTATTTCAGTTGTCATCATACTTACCATTTTACAGTTGTGTGTCATGTACTAGATTATCCATTTACCATCCGTTCATTATCGATTGCATAACTTTAGTTTATCAAATTTGTTAAAGAGTGTACATTCTTTCTCATTTTAGGTAAGTTAGATCTTCTCTCGTGCTTTCACATTGAGTGGTAAGTTATCAACTTGCTTCTAGGGTTCATCCTTCTCTAAACCTAGGGTCAGGCGGAAAAAAATGTAGGAGGATTGTGGAGCGACCACACAATTCACTTTATTTTCCCAAAAAAGAAACCAAGCTTAGTTTTGAATGATGAAATAAGAGACATTTGAAGAGAAAACCTTCAGTCAGGCTGATTTTGAATTGTGTACTGCAGAAATGGCTGTACGACTGATCACCTATTGCCAATCACACTGAACCATCCCCTCATCCAAGAAGTAGGAAAGAATCAGGGAGTTGGTGTACCATTACGTAATCCCATTAGATTGATTGGCAGAGTACTAACAGTGAAAAGATGATTGATGTTCATGTTACATGATTTAGGTCTTTGACGAAATTAGCGTTGGACAGACTTTTTCCAGCAAAGGCTTGCCAGCAAAAGGTTCCTGGGATTGCCTTTGATTGGGTTTCCACTTCTCATAACCACAGGGAGACCTCTGTCATGCAAAGATGTGTCTTGTGTATTGTAACTGTTTGATAAAACGATCTATGTTCCTTGAGAAAAAAGACGTCTTCCTTTTGGCAATGAGTAACTTCCTTGGCGCAGAATAACAGATATCTGACCTGGTTGGAGAGGCAATTCTCTAGTGTACCACTATTTGACTTGTAAGATTAACCAAGTATACCAACTCATTGTTTGTTAGCTATGTACCAGTCATGACTACATTAAGACATTGAAAAAGGATTGAAGATGGAAAAACCTGGACCATTATCGGCTCTAACATGAAACTACGTTGACTTGTCCTATACTAAAGACAAAAATGATCTGTAGAAGATGCCATCAGTGTGCAGATTAAAAAATGTGTGTACCCACTGCATGACCTTGCTGTCTTGTGCATGACTGCCTAATGACATCAGTCCTCATTATCCTTCCGGTAGTTATCGGTAGCCGTAATTAGGTTGTCATCATGATGTTACATATTGTAAAATCATATTGTGTAAACTCATGTTGCTCTGGCTTGCCCGGAGGCTGAACCTTAGGGAGACAACCAGGTTTACTTGGCTGAAAAGAAAGGTTATCTGTGTCCACGACTAGAGTGACTTTGGATTGGCTTCACCAGATATTGTTCTGAAGGGTTGCCTGAGACTGCAGTCATTGGCACATGAGTTGGGTTTTGCTGCATTTCAGGCAACAATATGCAATGTGCTGCGTTCCTAGCTGGAAATTCTGTACCTCAATTCAGACTGTCGTAACTCAAAATAGTATTCTTGTAATGCTGTCTGTTTCTTTTATACGAATCTCCAAGATTTTCTGCAATCTGGCAGATTTGCTTACCATCCACGATGGTGAATTTGTCAGTTTCTACCGTCTAAAAAAGATTGAAAAATGGGCTGGTGCTTCTTAAGCTGTTGTTGCTCGTCTTTAAGATATCAGGAAATGATTCCAGAGGAATGATGAAAAACGACATTGAGTATCTCTCCTTAAAAAAGAAAAAAAGCAATCTCATCTTACACCACATGAAGATAACTAATGCAACACTTCCCCAAACCCTGTTTAATAAAGCCGCTTTATTCCGTCATTGCTAAGTACATTAATCCAGAATGGTTGTGAAAAATCTTAAGAGGATGCGTGCTGCAAATCATCCGAGGATAATGCATTTCTGATGAGGAGCAAAGAACTGTGCTAATGAGATAAGGGGCTTTTGATCATGGAGATTTGAATAGCGTTATGTATGATGCCTTCCGTGTGAGCATATATTAGATTGGTTTCATATCTATTCATGTTTATTCAGGAATTTTTTATCAGCATTTTGGTATCCTAGATGAAGTCTAAACGATGCCAGGCATCTGATGTTAAGACATTGAAGAGTAAGCTCAACCTGCTGTTCGATGATCTGATTGTTGTATGTGGTTATTCAGCTTGCTCAACCTAGCAGGTTCCACACAGCAGGTGAGCATGAATTATTCCTACTAAAGCCAAACAAATGTCCATTGCAATGTTAAATGGATCTGCTCACGGGTTAGCCTTTTTTAGCTCACCTCTTGGGAGCTTATACGATACCGTGGCGTCCGTCGTCGTCCGTTAATCCGCCAGAATAGATTTTCAGTCAAATCCATTGACCAATATGGCCGCCAGGGTGAAGATGATCCCTGGTCAGCCACTCATTGAGGCAATCCATTGGTCGCTTCTATGACCATTGTTGATTAACTGAGGCTTGACATGGAAAGTCCATTAGTCAGAATGGGATTACCAGTCTACAGATAGATCAAAGCACCAGCTTCTTGATCTTAGCAGACTGATCTGTGAGATTGTATAATAGAAACTTTACCATCAGTTGAGGCGAAAATCCTTCAAATAAATGACATATCTTTCAACAGCTTTAGCCAGTGAGGCCAGCTAGCTCAGTTGGTTGGGTGTCGTGCTCAGACACCAAAGAGAGTATGATCAAATCCCACCCATGGCCAAATTTTAAAAATTAAAAAAAAAAAAAATTTTTTTTGTTGGAGGGTGCAAGGTTCTCAAAGACCTTGCACATGGTCCCTGGACCATTTCATTTTCTCACCAGCTAACGCATGCTATAAAGCGCTAATGGCAGCCATCAGAATGCTTAGCAGGCTTCGAAGGTGCGAAATAGCATGTTGGATCGTAGATGATTATGTTATCTGCGTAATATATCATCACTTTATCTCATGATTTAGCTCCATTGTTTCTATTGGGCAGAAAGTTGTGGTGTTAGTTGGCCTCGGAGGCATTGGCAACATGTACCAAGATGCAACTCGAATATTAATGAGTGCCTACTTCTCCGGCTATTGGTGAAGTCGTTTCTATTTGATGAAAAATGGACTCAGTTGTGTCTAGAAGGTCCATTATGCTGGTGATCTGCAGCTGGAATATCAATGGCTGCTACCTCTCTGACTACTGTCTCTCGTCAAATCATTCTGTTTATTTGATAAAAGCATGAAAAGGCAAAAGTCTGTTGTCGCACAGTGTCAATTTCTGGTGATTTGCTCTATTCAGAGGTGGTACTGTTTTCAATATCAGTTTCTTTCCACAGCATTCCTTCCTTCAACCAGTAGACCCTGGCTTGTTTACAAGCCTCAAGCATTCACATTTGTCTTTAAGGAATCGACTTTCACCAAAGATGGGACCATGCTGCTGATGACTTTCTCTAGTTATCAATACCAATTTATACCATATTCTGCTTGATACCATCATCTCCCTGCACTTGCCAACGAATAGGGATCATCATTTTGTTGTCAAGCAAGCACTTCTTAACTTAGTTGGTCCGATGCTACTGAAGACACACCATCATCCCTCCATGTCAATTTGTTAACCGCATCCTTCCTGACATGTTCTCTTCCTGCATTTGTTCTGATGAAAGATGTGGACAGCAGGAGATTAAGTGGAAGCATGGTGCCTGCCTGATCAATTCACTTGGAATTTGTCTCACGCCTCTTTGCTGTGACTTTTTAGGCCATTTGCAGCATATAAAAAGCTTCTGCAAATCTCTATTCGATGATCAGTGAGGCTAATGCATTGACTCATTTAAGCCTTGGTGTAATATGATGAGGCAACAGCAGTTCACCTGGGAAAGCAATTAGTGTAGTGCATTGACTGGTGTACGTTTTTCTAGGTCATCTACCCAGTAGTGCAAAAATGCACTAATGGATTTAGCTCATGTGAATGTTAAACAAGGGACTGCGAACTGCCTTTTAACTAATGAAATGGTTTCACCATAGATTTGTTGTTGGGGAGAGGGACAGACATGACTGATGAGACTTCACGATGGATTGTCCTGGTACCAAGAGGGTAACAGTAAAACAGGTTTTCATCAACTCCTAATTTCGAAAGCTTCCCTCAGCAAGTGAACAACCACAACACGGATGTTTGAATATCTCATGACATCACTTGAGCAATTGCAACAGTAATAGCCCAAGCCTTTAGTTATGAAATGGAGTGGAATACACCCGAGTGCCTCAACAAGACGATCTTGTACTTGACAAAATTGGTGAACGTAATGGTTATTTGAAGGGCTTGGCCACGCATTGCTTGCTGACATTGGATATGGATTTCTTCAAGACTTTGACTGCTTTTATTAGAAAGTATGTTAGGCCAGTAAGATTGCCCACTTTCCTCAGGACTATCTAGTGAGATATCTTGGGAAGACGGCTTTAAGCAGAATATTGACATGACTTTAGTACTTATGAGAATGAACTCTTTGACTCTGTTGTTTCCTGTCCTCTGAACCAAAATCTTTCCCATGTCATTAGAAATTTTAGGTTTTCAAGTTGTCAGGTACTATTGGCTAACCTGTCTTGTACCAACAAGTGGCAGACAATCTTTCCAATACAACCCCTATCTTGTTGCCACCTATACCAGAAAGATTCCCAATTCATCTCCCTTAACTGACATTTCAGTTCGGCCCATTACCGATAGGTACCAGGTTTACCATCCCGTACATTAGCAAATAGCATTTCAGCCCCAACTCTACTCCTTGCTGCCATCTATATCAAAAGGAATGCTAATAAATCCCAATCAGCTTCGAGTTCGGTTTATTACCGCTCATTTACCCGTCCCATACAGTCAGATGAGAAATTGCCAAATGCACTTTCCAATAGAACTCCATTCCTTGCTGCCACCTACATGTACATTGATACCAACAAGTTTTCCAATATTTGTTCCTCACAAGAGGAGGACAAACATGCTGAAGCCATCTCCAGTTGATGGTTGCTTTGCTAGCTTACGGAAGTTGGTTGCACTCTTCTAGTGGCAACATTCTGTTTGCTTGGCTAAGGACTGAAAACTAAACGCATTGCCATCTTCGGTGTTTGAAAACCATCTATTGGATACTGACGAACTGGTTCATACACAGGAGTTTTTGGGTGGATTTTCAGGGCAAACACGAGCGACAATGGGAGTTGAAAATTTTGGAACGTAATGTTAGATACATGAAATGGTCCAGGGACCATGTGCAAGGTCTTTGAGAACCTTGCACCCTCCGAAAAAAAAAAAAAAAAATTTTAATTTTTAAAATTGAGCCTTGGGTGGGATTTGATCATAGTCTCTTTGGTATCTGAGTACTACACCTTACCAACTGAGCTAGCTGGCCTCAATGGGTAAAGCTGTTGAAAGAATGTCATTTATTTGAAGGACTTTCCCCTCAACTGATGGTAAAATTTCTATAGTACAATCTCATGGATCAGTCTGCTAAGATCGAGAAGCTGGTGCTTTGATCTATCTGTAGACTGGTAATCCCATTCTGACTAATGGACTTTCCATGTCAAGCCTCAGTTAATCAACAGTGGCCATAGAAGCGACCAATGGATTGCCTCAATGAGTGGCTGACCAGGGATCATCTTCACCAACTTCTCAAAGCTGCTCGGTTCTCCTTCTATGTCTGGTCAACCAGTTGGTGGTTTCAAAGATGACTTCGGATTGTCCATTTGTCTCATTTTGGGCGTTAGTACCAATATTTGTCAAGCATGTTTATACAAAACGGACTAATGGATTGCCTTGAGTGGTTAACCCAGACTTCCCTCAATAGGTTCTCTAAGTTGCTTTGGTTGTCTCCTTCTAGTCAAGCTCTTAGTTGATCAATGGTTGTAATAGAAGGAATTGTGTCAGTCCTCTGGATAGTAGTACCTTCGCTTCCTGGTCATGTAGCCCAGCTTATCTAAACTGCTTTGCTGAGATTTGTTGTGGTTGATGGCTAGACTCGTTACAAGCTTTATCAGCCATGGTTGCAGTAAAGTAACTAAATCAGGCACTTGACAAGCTTCTCAGGTTGAGCCATTACAGTGCCTTCAACAGGTGGGTTACTTGTTGTGCCCAAGCATTCATCAGGCTTCTGCTTCCTGATGGTTAACAAGTTTTGCATTCACAGATGGCAAGACCAGACCTGGCTGGATTTGCTCCCAGCTTAGCATTGGCACAATTAAGTTCCTGTACTGATAGTTACATAATTAGGTACTAAACAGGCCAGTTTGGCATCTGTAGATTTAATTCAACTGGTGGTTGATATGCCTTTAGTATTTATCAGTCCTTTCCTGTGAAAACTCGCAGATGGTAGGTAATTCTCTACTTTGCAGATGGCAAGACAGGACCTGCAGACTGGATTTCCTTTTAGCATTGGCATTTGTAGCTGAGACACTGGCAATTACAACACCTATTGCCTTTAGCACCGGTGGTAGATGTGTCTAGCCTTTGCAGCTGGGAGTAACGTCTGGCCTAAGCATTTATCAGCCAATCTTTTTCCTTGTGAATATTTCTCAAGATGGCAGACATGTATTTCCTTGCAGATGGTACATGTAGGACCAGGCCTGGTTTTATCAGCTTAAGCCATAGCACTAAATTGGAAAAACTTATGCTACAGGAAATATGTTTACACAGAAAATGAAGCTGCTGATTTTACCAAAAAAATGTAACAGGTATATCTACTAGTATTACAAGATGCAAAAAAGAAACTTGTGTGTTCAGGAGCATATGTTTGCCAACCATAATGGAGGAACTAAGGCCATAATCCTAAGAAACATACATACATATGGCAGGAATCTGTTCACCAGGCTGGTAGACGGATACATGGCAGATGAGGAAAATAAGAGAGCAGAAGCTGTCATCCAGAGAATTGTGGATAGAAATGTCGCTTAGCCACATACACTTGTCAGTTGAGAGGAAGCATGGGAACTTTCCATAACCAAAGATTGTCATAGTGAGGGCTACAGATGGGATTTGCAGCTGATCTCTGACACCATCATCATTGTTCCTCATAGTCCTTCCACTAAGTATGAGGACCTTTTTGAGCTGTGTATGCATCGGAAGCTTGATCCAGGACTTGTTTGTTTCAAAGGGAAAGGATACTCTGACGCTAGTTCCTTAAATTCCTGCAACACAAAGCAAATGACTTGTCTCCTGATAGCCCAATGCAATAATCGTGTGACCCAAACGCAAACAAATAATAAGCTAAGCACCATGGGTCCAATTGTCATCTTTGAGCAGTAGTTATTTCTTTAACTTTGAAAGTTCCTAGGGATGACCTGGGTGTTGGTCAGTGGACACTCTGGAAATAGATAGCTCTGTCATACCCAGTTGATCCTTTGATTACGTGATGCAATACTGGAAAACTAATTAGTGGTTCGCGTGTGGATTTCTCAAGCCTTGTGATTTGTATCATTAGCTTCGTCTCATGTTCTGCTGATATCTCATCCTCGTATAGTTTAGAGCAAATAGCCTTGCTGGTATATGACGGGTTTGCATTTCTGCAACTATTCATTGACAGTCACTGAATGGTCACTATGTCGATAACATTAGCACGTTCAGCCCTTTACTGCTTGCATGCCACTCTAATGTCCACCAGACAAAGTAATCACAGTGATTGATCCATGTTTATGTGCTGATTCCCTCGAGACTACGAGACTATGCAAGTACAGTCTGTGCATTGCTATGGTCATAGAACAGTCATTGTTCGTCCAATGTGGACGAGCAATGATCTGTGGTGTAAACGATAAATTTGTATCACTTTTGGATGAAAAAGCCTATCAGACTTGTAGATGCTGATGTGGTGATTATGAATCACCTTGCTCCCACAACATCTCTTTTTTTTTCATCGCTCATTCTGTGATACCCAAAACAGATATTCATTTCATTGACCCAAAAGCAAATCGATGGAATGAATTGTATGAAATCACCAATTAATGGTATAAATAGACTTACATCAATATTGGCAGCCAAGATAGTTCGTCAGAACCATAAGCTCACCTAGCTCTATGCCATCTGTGAATCTAATGGATATTAATCTAGATATTTACATCTGGTAGCAATATATATTCTTGCAATAAAGTGTTCTCTTGGATGATGGGAAGGTTGCTTGATGATGATTGCATGGAAACTGATTGATTTAAAAATCTTCTCCGGCTTGAAATGTAAGAATGTATGCTTATATTGTGACAACAGATATGCGTATTGTTTGAGTGAAATGTTGATATATTTGGCCTTGCTCTGGTCAAAGGCAAGTTCACAGATGAGGATATTGACCCATCTTTGGCTGGTAATGAACCATTATGACAGGAGTCTGTCGATCTTATCATTGTTGCCAAAGTCATCCTTGGAGAAGCATCTTGATTGTAGACACAGTCCAGTTTGCTCAAGCAGTCTGGCTTGCAAAAGGAATCTAGCTTTTACTGTTCAACATGTACAAGCAATCAAACATGTAGGCGGTCTTGCTTGAAAAAAGCAGTCATTGGAACTCTTCAGCTATGTTGGTACCATTCCATTACCTCTGGTTTAAGACCTACCAGCCCCGTCAGCATAATTCGCCAAAAGATTTCACTTCCGTATTGCTGGACATGCATGGTCAAGAGACGATTACTGACGATCCAACCAAATTTTGGATCAATACCTGCCAGCATCTTTGCCGGCTGTATAGTCTGTTGTCTAGCTGGAGCCTGTGTTTATTGATGACAAAACATACTCAACAAATAAGATGGTTCCTGTAAATGTCATTGTTATCCATAAACATAAAAGGTATTTTCAGCAGAATATGTTTACTATTGATTATGATAATGTATAAGGACATATTGATACTGATGATGTACTTTTTTCGGCACTACCATCTTTTATACAGCAGGAAAAACACTATCATTATTGCTATTTTTCAATTCAAAATAAATGGAATATTATCGTCTGAGACTCCAAACTAGAAACGTCTCAGCTCCCCGAGGCGACTTGCGAAACGATATATAAAAATTCCATTGATCAGGAACAACACAATAAGAGAAAGAAAATTGGATTGTGTAGTTTATATTTGATTTGTGTTCCTGGTAGATTGTTTGGCAATAAAGAATTGATATGATGCTAAAGTTCATCATTGTCATGTTTTGCTGGCGGTGTAGTCTAGCAAGGCAGTTTGACAAACTGGAGTTGTGGCTGCTGAAGTGCACTGCTGTCTGTGATTTTTATCGCAACCAGTGTCAGGTACGACAACAGTTTCTGGTCTGCAGTGCATATTGCAGGTGGCTAGAATTGGTCATTCCTATGGATGGGTTCAACAGATTGATCACGTTAATGGGTACAGCAAGATTGATTCCTCAAAGGCTATTTGTAGAGGCCCACCTGCAAGAATTGTATAAATACCTGTATTTTACCAGAAGGAAGAGATCTACCGAGATCTAGAATTGTTTTGCCTTGAGCTCTGTTGCTTTAACTTCATGGCTTCAAGAAATGTTTGGGATGCTGGAAAGAACAATCAGTGTAAATAGTTGAGGTTATATATTTAAGTTGAAGCTTGTATGACTCTTTATTGTCTAAACACAGGTTTAGGGCATTTTGTTAATGTCAAAGTTGAAGCATTATTAGAACTATCACATGAGTACCCATGAGCAAATTTAAAAGCAGCCATGAGGAATTTGGCTCCGATATCTGCTGGAGAGAGCCCCTTTATACCATTTGTATTTCTTTGTGTTTCTTGACATGACATCCTGTTCCTTGGCATTATAGCACCAGACTGCGTAGAACTTGCAAGAGTGGAAAGCTTCAAGTATGAAACAGTAAGCTTATTCACTGGTAAATCACATTATCCTCTTCCTATTCATGGGACAAACCATGTCCATGACAACCACAGATTCTTTCTGCCCTTGTGTCCACATTCATAGTCATGGTTTGCCACAGTACCCCTGGGCCATAGCTACAGCATTAGCTGATAGTCTGCATACAGTACAATGACGCTTATCTCTCTCTTTGTTGACTTACCCCAACTTCTCAGCCCAAAGACATTAGACATGGTCTGAGGGAGGAGAACTGGAGACTGAGGTGTGGGGATCACTGGATGGACTTGCCCAGACCACTGCCTTGTGACTGCTACAGAGAGTATGATGGTCAATATTGAAAGTAGAAAAAGAAGTCCTGAAATCATGACAAGGATCCCTTTGACATTTATTTGCATCCCTGGTCTGTGCACACAGCAAGCAGCCAGTGAAGAATCAGCATTCCATTTATAATTCAATTTTATAGTCATATGTCAATAAGATTTCTGTTATTGCATCTCTGTCCTTGGCAAACAGGAGGTAGCCGATATTTAAAGACATAGTGACGCTCAGAATGTCCTAATTGATCATTGCCATCTCCATTAATTCTAAACGCTCCTATTTATTGCCATCCCAACTGAGAAAAACCACATCACCAATATGTCATTCTATGGTATCCACGAGTTAGATCAATCGTCACTGGCCTGCTAATAGCTGTCTTAAATACCAATGAGACATCTATCAGAAATATCAAGGGAGGTATCCACTTCATATCGGGCCATGTCACTTGATTTTCCTCTTGACAGGCTCTTCTGCGATCATTGCATATCTTAGTGCAGATTACATGTAGAATGTAAACAAACACGTACGTGCTTTGATGTAGTTCGAAAACATATTTTAATTTGATTTAGGAGGACTTACTTCATCATGGTTATTCTGTAATGCATGATTCTGGAGTTGATGCTTTGGGACATTTTCATCCATGAGAAGTGATATGTGATTGAGGAGAGTATAAGATTGTGTCTTTCAATCTACTTCATATTATTTGGTAATGTTGTTAGATTCGGAGTCGGTGGACTCATCTTTAGAGTACTGGGGTGTTAAGCAGTGTATAGGTGCAGAAATCTATTACCATTTTTGGAGTCATCCAGGTTTGCTTTGGAATGATACATGATTTTTGGATATATAGTAAGAGGCAGCTTTTTGCAATATCTTGTCATAGTTGCTGGGATGTTGCAGGTTTTTGCATATTTAGATGCAGAGCCAATACCGGAAATGAACTTGTCTGTTCCACTTCCTTCTTCAGTTTGGAGTGGGAAAAGGCTGCACCAAACCGCCTGCTCTCTGCAGAGTAAAAGGTTTGTCTATCCTGCCGGATATTCTTACTGCCAGTTCTGGTATGATGTGCATATTCTTGGCATGATAGGGCAATGATCTTCTTCATATCACTGTTGATAATACCCAGATTGGAATAAGTTTACACCACCTGTGCTTTGCTCTATTGGAGGGTGGAAGATTTGGCCATTGTTTGTTTGGAGTTACATCTTTCAGGTGTACGGAAGGAGTTCGAAGGCTTCAGCAGTTTGCCATCGGTCATGGTGGCAGCGTGAGGAAAGGGGATTCATGGATGACTAAACGAATGATAGAAGCAACTTGCTTCTTTTCGAGAAGATTTTTAAAATGGAGTGTTTGTGATGCCAGTGGGTTAAGTAAGACTTGCTGTGATAGGTTCACCATTCTGAATTGGATTAGAAGTACGATGCATCGATGGATTACTTGTCTTTCTGAGTTTTTGATCTTTAAAAAGGATTTGCTTTTAGAATTGAAAGCAGTTGACGGCATTTATCAGCTGTCTGTATCAAATTGGCTGTTTTGATAAAAAGAACCAGTTGAACTTGAGAAAAGCGGATTCATTTTAAGAAGATTACAAATTTCAAATAAGTCACTTTTGAAATGCTGTCGTACTGCCTTTCTTTGATGATTGCATATTGGTTTTGGAGCATTTGTGTATTAGAGTAATGCTTCAGAAATGACTCATAGCATCTTAGAAATTTGATGGGATACCACCATTTAAATTGATTGCCCATGTCCAGAAACTGAGTTACGCCTGAAGCGAATCAATTGTTTTAGTATAAACTCTGTTTAAGTGGCCCCACAGGGAACCATCACGTCCTACGAGTGATTTGCTATTTTGATTTACAAGTATCGGTTTGGTGTGATTCTTATGATGGCGGTGTGTTAGGCCATATTGACGACCATTTCTCGTCATTTGTGTAATGGGGCTCGGAAGGTTTATGTCCCAATAAATTCTAATTCCCTAAATCGCTATCAAGCAGTTGGTGGCGTGTCTTGTGTCGGCTGGTGTGGTTCAATGACATGGTAGCAGAGGAACGTCATTTTTGCTTTATCATGTTTATTATCTTCCGATATTGATTCGAATTGTTTTCTATGGTGGATATTGGCCTAAGACATGTAATGGAGGTTTATCTGATACGATTGAGATGCCTATTTTCAGATTCAGGGTTTAACGTTGGAAACCTTTGCTGTACCTCTACTGGTTCATTGTGAGGTATTCGCCTGTTCGCCTGTTCGCCTATTTACCTATTCGCCTTGTCATCCGAATCAGCCTTTCCGAGCAATTCGAAATTCAATTTCTTGTTCGCTCATCTCTATATGTGTTGGGGTCAGTAGGAGTATGTTTGATCTCTCAAACTTTGCTGCGTGTTACAAGCCCCCATGGATGCAGCTATGTCTGTGAAGTCGGGATATGACATAGGATGCCGAAAAAAACATGGGCGCTTCGTATGAAATCGTTCTCCCCGAGAGTGTCGTCTTCAATATTCTCAGTTGCAATGATATCAGCATTGTGGATGCGGATTGGTGCTTTGGAAAATTGTATTGCGCAGTGATGTGTTTTGTAGATCTTTTATGACGAACTGTTGGCAAGATATCCAATGCTTCTTGAAATCAGTTGCATTCCCGCTGGATTATGAAGATAAGGTTGTTGATTTCATGTTAAGGTTTATGTAGATGGTGCTTTTCGTTTGAGGATATTGTAGTTGGTATAACACATGGATTACGGCAATTTCTAAGTTCCAAGCCATCTGCTTTCCTTGCTTTCCTGTTCATTCCCATCATTGTTGCTGTACAATGTCACATCATCAATTAGACAGAACGTGTCAGGAAGGTGATGGGTTCATGTTGGGAAGGAGACAGGAGTGTGTCGCACACGGGAAGGAACCGCTTCAGTCGGTATATCAGCTGCTTGACTTACCTCTATTGAACCATCTGATTAGTATTCCTTTGATATCTTATAAAGATGACATACACTTATTCTGCGTGGAAATCTAAAGTAAGCAACACGCTAGTTTGAACCAAAAACATAGATCGAAACCTTTTAATAGTCTTTTGTGCCCATTTGAAGGAACGCCTTCTGACTGATTACTCTGTAAAAAGCGTGAAGAGAATTAGCCATTGACACACCTTAGAATGTGACAGTAAGCTATCTGAATAAGGAGGCAGAGAGATGCTGTTCCTTGTCATTTCTGACAGGTCTGACAATGGTATCAGTTTGAGTAGCAGCTCTCTACATCAACAGATGATTCTTGTTAGAAAGATTATTATGCTTGGCTATGACTACTAGGAGTAGGAGTTAGGAGTTATGTGGGTTTTGAGAGGTGTGACTTGCACAATTTTGCATTGGTACGAAAGAGGGCTTGACCAAAGCAGTTCCTTAAGGAGTTTTTGGCTGCTCTAAGATTGAATTGGTGTGGATAAATCATCAGACTATGGGCATGATTCCGAAGCGTGCTGCGTCTGACCTGCAATGAAAATCACCATCTTGATGCACATGTAAGCTGCTTCCTTGAAGTCAGCATCCACATTTGCTTGCACCTTGGGTGGTGATGGTGGCAAAGTCTACCTATCCAAGAGATTAGACTTCTTTCAAACCAATCATACAGTTTTAGTCAGAAGTAACTTCTCTTCCCAGTAGTTATCCTGCTTCCAACTGCAGTCACATCATGCTAAGATATGATGCACAAACATGTATTTAAAGCAGAAATTAATGCGACTGGCGGTCATAAATACTGTAACCTGTTGTTAAAACCTTACTTCTGTCAAGATAAACAACTCAGCAACAACTATCCTGGAATGTGTCGCACCACTTCTACTCTCTGCAGTGTTCCGATTGACATAATCTTTAAACATCAAAGCTGGAGCTTTGTCATCAGCAAGTTTTTGTTCATGGACCAAAAAGCAACGTGCAAATTGGAGGATTTATGGAGTTATTTACTTTGGTAATTTGAGTCAATCCAACTCCCTCATCTTTAAAGTACAAATCCTGTTCCATCTAGCTGTTAGCATATTAATTCCCGAAAAACTCTCCAAGCGTCAATGCTCAAGTAGATGCAACACTACTTGTAGAAATGAGGTTATAAATCTGTGCTGAATATCTAATTCGTTGCCTCGGGTATTTAATATCGGAGTAATCTTGAATCATATCTATGATTGCAATATAATCCAATATTCATCGGTGATACTACCAATAAATAGGGGTCGTGTGATGCTATGAATGCAAGGTGCATGTTAAGTGATGTATACGGTTTCTGTAAAGGCTCTCAGCATTGTTGTCGCTTCTGTTGATGCTGTGTTTGCTGAACACACTGATAAAGAATTTATAGATTGGGATCATTTTTCTCTGGATTAAATAATTAATCTTCTCACTCGTTACAGAGAAATTTGGAACTGTTTTATTAGACTTCAGTGATTCAATGAATGACTGTTGTTTTGACCATCAAAATGATGAATTTTCTCTTAAGGAGTTAAAGAGAATGGGTCTAATTCATTAAACTATCCCCATGGAAAAATAAACCCAATCAGCCTAATGATACATTCAATTAGCGTGATTAGTAAATCAGATGCAAAATGAGCGGAATAGTGTACTAGCAAATGGTCACAAATCTTCTGAGACTAATTTGATTAAAAGTAACAGTATCATGGCAGCTTTGAAGATTTATATCAAATTCTCTGTGGCAATTGTGCTACATGTGGGGTTGTAATAAATTTATTCTTAAGACTTGTTTGATGGATTTTGGAAGTCTTGTTATTAGCTCCGACATGCTTGTTTGCAGAATCAAAGAAAGGGCCAGTTGAGGATACTGTCTGTTCACTCAACGCTTTTTCTCTCTCATGGTCCCTTGTTTCTTAGTACAATACCGCATACCTCTCGACCATCATAATAAAACTGGTTCATGAAACAGTTCCCTTTACTTTCCGTTCATAAGAAGAAGGGAAAACACTTATTTCAGTTGATCCAAGCTCTTTACAACTGGCTCCCTGGATGTTAGGTTATTTTTTCAATTCCCCAAGCCATTCCAGCTCCATTAGAGCTGATGAGGTCGTGATATAGCTTGGGGACTTTTGTCATCTGGCATATCTGGTCTTATTGGTCTCTGACCTGATTGGTTCAACACACTATTCCAACTATGAAGGTATTCCTGTCACAGCCCCCAGCTTGTTCCATGGTCCCTGCTTTGAATTCTAAGTACAGTCTGGCCAAAGAGAATACATACATGTATTTACATCAAGTTGAACGAAATGTGATATCTAGAAGTTCTCTGGATTTGTTTCTTCTGTTCTTGCTGAAACACCTATTATACCAATCTCGCAGCATTTCGAATGTTTTATCAAAGTTCTTCTGCCTTGGCTTAGAGGTGTTTAATTGTGAAAGCCCAGCTGGATTTGCTTTGATTTGGTTCCTCCAAGAGCTTTTATGAATACCACAGCTTCTTTGAAAAAGAACTATCTTCCTATCACAGTTGCTTTGATCGGGTCCATCATGTGCTGCTGATCAGAATAGCTGAACCAGAACAGGAGAATGACATCTCCTTGCAAATGTGGCCATGAAAGAATTTAGTGGTTTGATTATTTGTGCTGTTTGTGAGAAGTACACAAAAAAGTGATAGGATTTTTCTATGGCTGTGACATTTATAGTATTTTGTATGCATTAGGAATTGTGAACTTGGAACCAGTGCTTTCAGCTTTGGTGTGAGCTGGTAATGGAAATATCATTAAAAAACAGGTGGAAAATATCTCTGGCTATGACTGTTACATGTATGTCTTGAATGCATTCATTGGTGATTGGGACTCCTCAAGAAACAGCGGAACCTTTCGATACTGCTTGTCAACTGTTGATGGAAGTGTCATCATAAAACCAACACATTACAGAAGATAGAAGATATGTAACAAATCTTTTTTCATGTCAGGATCTTCAAAGGCGAGGCAAGTTGAGCATAAAGTTTTGGAAATCTCATAAGTGATTGGATTTTTACCGAGTGCCCAATGAATCTATTTCTGTAGAGGCAAAATTTCTTGTCAAGTATTTGACAATGACAAGTTGCATTTTGTTTGGTGGCAGCGTGGAGGTTTCTCAGATAAGAAGGTTTCGGGATTAATGGTGTTGTTTGCTACGAAGATGGCTGATATTGTTGACCACTAAATTGTTTGCACTCTTTACTTGGACAAATTTGTTTTGTGTTGCAGAATCATTTTTTGGCGATTTTGGGGTTTGAAGTGTCCCTTGTGCACTCAGTACCGTGTTTGAATCAAATTTGGTTTTGATAGGGTCACAGTAGACCTTTCTGTTGGTTCATCTCAGGTTGGTCAGCATCATGCATACATATCATGTACATTTATCTACAGGTTTTTGGGTCAAATTAGGTTGGAATGAACAATAGACAGTTCCAGGTGAAGAAATAGGGTTCCTTGGGCTAATGAATGTTATTGCACTCTTAGGATGGTCTGCCAGTTTCAAATTTCTTATCGCGCCATGAAACGGTAGGGCAGGTACGATTCAACCTGTAGCTCAAGAGATCACAGTCTCAGCTAAGGAAACACCAAGAAATAACTTAACTAGCAACTTTTTTTTTCTGAAGTTGTTATTCTGTGAGTTCTATTACAAGGAGATGCTACCACTGGCTTCATATTCGAAATCTCTCTGCTTTGAAACTGAAGTGATGCTAAGATTTCTACTAAAGGAGTAATCTAAAGTAACAGCTGCTGTTTAGTCCATGGATATTTCTTGACTGTGGACATGTCTTTACCATCTTTCCAAAGATGAGACTAGCTTGTTTCTTACAAGGATAAAGAAGCGTAGGATATAATTTTTCGCTGCACTGTTCTGCCTGAAGCATTACCCTACACACTGCGGTTAAGGGTTGTCACAATTTCAGTACATGTAACTTAATAAGGATATAAAGAACTTAGCTCACATACATAAGGAAAATGAACCCAGGATATCGTATCCAGTGCTAGGATATTTTTTCAAATGTATCTTATCGGCTTTAGCTGTCAGGACCTAAAGGTCATGTAGCGGATGTACCATAGCCTTGTGGAATAATTGGCCGGATAGTTTTACAAAGTCTAGCGATGGAGTCAGATGAAGTGGAGACCCCTGCCACTATGGCAACCTCTGATAGCTATTGGGATAAGTTATACACATTATGGGATTATGCAAGAGGAGTTGTGCCCTTAATTGGAACTGGTGGTAAGGATTTCTGTCTTTTTATCTGCATGATTTTTGTCATGACATATATTTTCATGTGTCACCAGATAGTGTTCTTAAAAGCCCTACTTATTTTGTTAATTCTGAGAGAAATGTTTTCTGACTAAGCCTTTCCTTTTAGCAACCAAAGGTGAAACAGCCAGCATACAGTTCCCATATTTCATCTGAATGAGTTTGACGTGTTGATAGTTTTACCTTCACTTATAAACAAGTTCAACTAAACCTTGGTGCTGTATGATTATTTCCCACTTGTAGATCAGGCGTTAAAAGAATAATGGCCAGGAATGTGAAATGATTTCTCAGGCAATGCTCTGGTAGCAATTTTGTCCTTGTATATCTTATCAAGACCTAGCGTATGATCTACCTGATGATCAGGACAAGCTGCTTTATCTGAGATCACGGTTTCTTGTATTCATGCAGCCTCTTCTGCTGTTCTATGTATTTTACATATGTATAGCCATGTCTCAGTTTTGTATGAGGGCTGGAAAAATGAAAATAAATCTCTGATTTCTATAAGTGTTGTTTCTGACCAATAACAAAAAATTTTTAGATTGGAAATAAAAATTTCTCAAATTTTCGTGAAAAAAGAGAAATACAGGAAAAATCATTTTTTGAAGAAAACAATTGTTAAATTTTGTTTGTTGAAAAAAGTTTCTCACACTTTCATAAAAAAAAGAGAAATAAAGATTTGAAATTTTCTTTGGGAATTTTTGAGTTGTTTTTTATGCTCCTCCAACATAGAATTTACACTGTAGCTCCAAATATAGAATCTATGTTGGGTGATGTTACCTTCAAACCACCACAATTATAGAATGTAACCTTCAGGCTACCCGGTATAATCAAATTTCATCAACTTCAACATGTTTAATGGAATAAAAGAGCTATGAAGGCTGTTAGTCATCACCACCTATGATGTGGTTGAGGTTTTTAGCATGGTTAGCCTTGCCTACAAGTGTCTTCCATTCAGACCTCTGAACCCTTTGATATCTAGCTAATGATATTTGCTCTAGGCTTCTTCGTCAATATAAATGCAAAAAGGCAGGAGCAATTACCCAGGTCTTCACTCCTGGCTACATGCTATTTTCTCTTCACTGTGCTAACTGAACTTCTGCATCTGAATTGTGGTGCTCATCAATGGGTTGCTATCTGAGAGCATCATTATAACCTGGCAAAATTGTTCAACATCAATTGAGAATTGTGCAAATAATATATATATTGCTACACACTGATGTCAAGTGAATACTAGTTTCTAGAGACTGACTCAGTGGCCCCTGACCCCATGTACATTTATAAATGTCCACTATTCATAGATGAGGCGCTCCATTTGCCATACCATGATATATTGGCAAAACTTAACAATCACAGTTCCCGCAAGAAATCTGATGAATAGACCCACTTAGATGCTGTGAATATATTTGTGCTTTGTGCATAAGAAATGCCATGAGCCATGATTGATGGCTGTACTGAATGATTGTCATGGATTCTGGACTGATGCCGATAAAAAAATGATGAATTTTAGCAGAGAAACAGAGCGATAAAGCATTACTACTGTTAAAGCTCCAGCAATAAAACTGATAACTAAAGTCCATGATGGCACTCAGATGAAATGCACTGTCGAGTGATTTCCTCTGCCCGATAAAAATGTTACTGAATAGACTGTTAGTATTTGTCTATCAGTAGTGAAAAGTATTTGCAAACAGTATATGATACTTCAAACTTCGATGAAATATAACTGGATCCTCAGCGTGCTCTAGTCACAATAGACATGACAGTAATCCATACATATCTTTGTCAAACTCCTTTTCCCAGAAATCGGATGACTATGGGATGAAGGATTTAATAGTGACGCATACCATAATCTGGTGTGTCAGTTTATCAATACATATGTGTTGATACCATTTCCGATGCAAGAGTCGCCTGCTCATTATATGAGTAAGCATCATGCCACAGCTGTTGCTGGTGAAGAACTTGTGGCTTCTATATGTTTCTTTAGGTGCTTTGGGAATGAATCGTAGCAGCCATTGTAAAGTTAGTTGAAGTTTCATGTCCAGTGTAGCACTTTCCAAGCACGTATCCTTGCTCAAAGCACATTGTCATCCCAAGTCTGCTGCAAGATGTAGGAGCAGGTGAAGCACATGTCCTCTTAAACTTTGAATTCTAACAGTGCTTAGTGCCTCAGGAGAGGTTCAACCCACCCTCTTAAATTTGCAGGATCTTACTTTCACTGTGTTCACACTAATGTAATGTCAAATTGAATATCTCATAAAAGTTACCTTTAACCACAACTGTGGTTGTTTTCGCAATCCATCATGGTACATTTCCAATATTGCCAATTACTGATGACATCAAAGGAGATGTTGGTGTATTCTGGGCTCAGGAATCTGAGGAAAGGGAAGTGGGTGGGGTGTCACATTGAATATTGGAATTATATCAGTAAATAACAATGACTTGCTGTGGGTTGAGTGCAGGTCATGATCTGAGAAGGTCAAGTTCAACTGAAGACTGGAGCCCCTGCTCCTTGATACACAAGAGAGCTTCTGGGAAAACCTCTGCAAACCAACAAATATCTGTGCATGGTTTATTTCTGCAGATTTTTAGAATGATGAAAATGAATGTGATATAGCTACCCGCCCCACTGACTGGTTTCAGGTCAGATGCCCAGACATGTTGATAGTAGACCTCAGACATGATACTGTGGCATATGATTGTCTGTCTTTGATCTTGTTTTCTTACGCTGAGTATATAATCACTTGAGTCTTTGAGGTTATTTGTGTATGGTAATAACATCGAGGTGAGGTTCTTGGTTGTCTGTTCCTGGTCGTCCATGCCCAGACATGTTGATAGTAGACCTCAGACATGATAATGTACAGTTAGTGGAAGACATCTTGCAAGTCTCCCAAACCTTTGCCGTCAAATGCATGCCAGGTTAAAATGAGCAACTGATTTTCATCCATTTTCTCAGCTTTAGAACCTTTGAATATTTTGTTGAAACTGTACAGTTAGTGGAAGATATCTTGCAAGTCTCACCAAACCTTTGCAGTCAATGCATGCCAGGTTAAAATGAGCAACTGATTTTCATCCATTTTCGCAGCTTTAGAACCTTTGAATATGTTGTTGAAACTGTACAGTTAGTGGAAGACATCTTGCAAGTCTCACCAAACCTTTGCCGTCAAATGCTTGCCAGGTTAAAATGAGTAACTGATTTTCATCCATTTTCTCAGCCTTAGAACCTTTGAATATTTTGTTGAAACTGTACAGTTAGTGGAAGATATCTTGCAAGTCTCACGAAACCTTTGCAGTCAAATGCATGCCAGGTTAAAATGAGCAACTGATTTTCATCCA
This sequence comes from Lineus longissimus, assembly GCF_910592395.1. NCBI lineage: Eukaryota > Metazoa > Nemertea > Pilidiophora > Heteronemertea > Lineidae > Lineus > Lineus longissimus. The sequence continues at coordinate 3,160,798 of NC_088312.1, read as the reverse complement.
TTTTCCCAGCTTTAGAACCTTTGAATATTTTGTTGAAACTGTACAGTTAGTGGAAGACATCTTGCAAGTCTCACTAAACCTTTGCAGTCAAATGCATGCCAGGTTAAAATGAGTAACTGAAAAGTACTCGTTCTTGGTTGTCTATATCGAGGTGAGGTTCTTGTGGCATTTGATTGTCTGTCTTTGATCTTGTTTTCTTACGCCGAGTATATAATCACTTTAGTGTTTGAGGTGATTTGTGTATGGTAATAACATCGAGGTGAGGTTCTTGGTTGTCTGTTCCTGGTCGTCCAGCTAGAATGTTTATGCAGTTCAGTAGTAACCCTTTCAGTGATTGTCGGTTTATTGAGAAAATTTCCAAGTACAATTTACTTAATTGCTCTAGTGCAAATCATTAATATTTTACAGTTGTCTAATGTTACTCTATTTAAGACATAGTATATCGCTATCATGTACTTCATGCCATTGAATATACTGAATGGCATATTCGTGAAAAAATCAATCTTGTTGCGCTCTTGCATTGGTTGCATGTTTGACTTCATTCATCATGTAATAATTGAAGCATTAGTCAATTTTAGTAGGAATATTGATTTCCCTTTCTTTCTCTTTATATGAATTGATGTTTTTCAGTAGTGTTTTTCTCTCGAGGTTCTTGATAATGATGGTTGAGATAAGATGTGGTTTTTGTTCCGTATCCGTTGCAATGTTGGCAAGCCAAAATACAGCAAACCAAGATGTGACAAAATGTCTTCAAGAGACAGCCAGCAGTGACAGCCAGCTGATATTGCTGTCGGTATCAGCAATCATGCTAAATTCCTCTAGTCTTTGATGTCAGGCTTCCTAGAGTGTCCACATATTTGCTCTGTCGATAACCAATGACAGAACATCACCAAGTCAATTATTTAAACAACCTTTGTCATCTTGTGAGGTTATTTCCATGTTGGTGGTGTCAGTTTGCCAGAAATCGAAAATGGAGCCGAGTTACTCCAATTCATTTGGCATAACTTTGGTGATGTTGTACGATCGCTATGATCAGTTGTTAGTGGATGGTTTGCTTTGGCAGCATGTCAGTTTGGTTAAAAATGCCAAGCTTGGGCATACTTGCCAAACATTTGATTGATCTGAGCTAAGCAAACAGGGAAACAGTGTAACAACGATAAGGCATCCAACAATTGTACATCCATGGTAGTTGGTTGAGGGTGCCAAACCTCCACTCCCCTTCTCTGCACAGAGCATATATTTCAGCAGAGAAACCAATAAGAATCCAACTAATAATCGTGTACTTGTCGCTTCTGATGGATCTGTTATTTCATGAGAACATTCCCCTGTTCAAACACTCACAATGTTTCCAAAGCTTGTTCAAGATAACACATTCTTTACTCATAGTCTCCAAGCATTATTTGTACCTCTTGCTATGCTAACACCATCCGAAGCTTTAGAAGATGTAAAGTGGCAAACCATCGCTGGAATATTGCAAGTGTTTTTAGAAAAGCTTACAGTCTTACCTTTTCAAGAGTCCTAAATGCTGCGTTGCAAGGTTTCAGAATTATTGCGGTGAAAAGCTTTTGGCCTCTTTATCATGTTTATAGAAGTTTCTCATACTTTCCGTGCTTTTACTGCTGATGGGCATGTAGAGTTATGAGAAAAGAGCAGTGAAACAGTGCCTGCAGTGACTGCTACGCTTTCCTAGTACCTTCATGAACATCAACATTACCGAACCCACTCTCGCTCCTATTGCATATTAGCATTTGTTGCTTCAATTGCCACATCAAAGGCTCTTCAAAGTCTTTATAATATAAAAGCTATTGTTGCTGCAAATCTCGAAATGTACTTAATGTATAGCAATATAAAAACATAATAGCTCTGATTGGTATCAAAAAGTGTCCTGTTAACATGAAAAGGATGTTCGACGCCTGATGTGGTATAACACCATTGAATTTCTGTCACTCGAGTAGCTTAATGAATAATTCATTAGAAAGAGATATGCCATCCTAATACAAGACTAGCCGATTTTGAAAATGACCCAAAAGTTTTTCATTGCGCGATGGATAACAACAGAATGGAGAAAGTAACAAAAATGACTCTCCTTCTTGGCATAGGTAGGATGATTGTTTTTGATTTTTCTGCTTTTAGAAGTTTTTTTCGCATATTTGAACATGTTGGGTTTATTGAGCTGCTCCTTGCTGGTTTGTGAACGCAGTTAACGGGATTATTGATGTCGCTTGTAGGGCCCTGTATGCTTTATCTTGTGCAGTGTATGCAACTTTATCGACATGCTCATTTCTGTATGTATGCTGTGAATAGGATTCCAATATGGGACAATTTTCTGTCTGTGAAAGAATATAAAATTCAGCTTCTTAATGCACTTGATAAAATGCAACCTTTGATTCACTCTCGTCATGTCCAGTTGTTGTAGCAGCTTACGTTTTCAGTGGCTTCCTGTAGAGAGCTGCCCTGAAAAATCATTGCTTTCTGATGAAAAAGTTGGGTGATGCCTCATGCGCCAGCCCTAAACCTACCACTGCATCACAGTGAAGTTCAGACTAGCTCAGTGAAACAAGTCACCTAATGACAAAGAGTGGTTCCGTGAAGCTCACTTATCCCTTGTCTAAATGTTCTTTTGGCGAAAATCAAAAATCTTGAGAAAGAGTTGAAGCCAGACGCTTCCCCTTCTCTTGCAGCTGTCATTTTAAGTAGAAAGCCTGAAGATGCTGCCACTTTTATCCATTATTTCTGAAAACGTTCACTTGAAAAGCATTTGATGTCCTATGTAAAGTATGACACGTCTAATGGTTTCAGCGGTTGTGTTGTCGAGATGTGCTTGTGTGATTTTCACAGAGTTGTTTCCTATTAGATTGTCAGGGTTATCTAGGGTTGCATCCGGTGGAGAGGGTGTGGGGCTGACATCATCAGGTCACATGGACTTATTGTTCATGGGCAAACGAAGACCAATATGGTCTATAAAAGAACAACTGTTGCTCTCAAACTTTGTGTCGGGTTCCTTAGCATTGGCATTGCAGTTAAAATTGAATTGACATAAAATTTCTCAGAAACCAAACCAATGTGACCGAGGATGGGTTTCTGGTCATGAACAAGTTCAGCCAAGGATTAGTCTTATTGACCACCTTGTTTCATCATACACCCATCTTCTTCTTCAGTAGCACAATGGTGTAACCAACCAATTTATCAAAAGCTAATCACACTTTCCTCCTCCAAGTAATAATATGATTTCTTTTTCTTTTGCAGCTATTTCCTGCAGAAAAATATCACAAAGGTGGAAAGTTCCTTCAATAAAATGAAAGTTCCATCTAATTCTCAAGTATTTCCCCATTCCTATTTTGCAGTTGAGCGTCTCCGAGAGCAGTGGGACGACGCGAGTTCCAAGGTGAACTTTCGCAAGAACCAGCTTGATGACATGCTTTTGGAATGCCGTCAGTTCGAGGAGATGCGTGCGGAATTTGACCGCTGGGCCGCACAAATCGAAGAGGATATCGAAAGTGGCAACACCTCTATTGGCCGGAGCCCAGATGACATTGAAAGACAACAGAAAGAACAAAAGGTATTTATCCTTGTTGTCCTTTGAGTAGCCACTAAAACTTCTTTGGTCCCTCACACTATATCACCTCTGTCATCAGCCCAATAGCACGTAGTGACTGTCATACATTGTAAGTCCTGAACTATTGTCAAATAAAAATGAGGCATCATATTCTTTGTCCAATTATGAGGTGTCAATCACATTTTGCAATTATGCCTTTATCTTATCTATCAGTGTTTGGTCTGTATTCTTATCAGTGCATCATAATAAGAAGATATAATAACAATTTACTATGGCCTACTTGTTAAATTTAATGCCAATTAAATGAATAAGCCAAGCGCCACATTGTATCCAGACAGTATTCTCGATTCATATATACAGTCATGTTATTTGCAAAGGTTGTGATATACAGAGGATACTTTGTTTCCAAATGACAATGCAGATCGTAATTCTTGAATAGGGTAGGCAATCAAACGGAATAGCTTCTTTTACCTCTTCTTCAGCATTCCCTTTGCACTTGGAGGAGTAAGTCTCGCTTTGCACTTAGACGAGCTATTCCCTAGTGTCTAGAGGCCCAGTCACCGACTTCATGTGATATTCACGTGTCCTGTCTTTGTCCAGCTACCAGCACATCCTTGCTGAGATTGAGCGGAGGAAGCTACACACTCATCCAGTCCCCCAGCCACCCACTTCATGTGATATTCATGTGTCCTGTCTTTCTTTATTTCCAGCACATCCTTGATGAGATTGCGCAGAGGAAGCTACACACTCATCCAGTCCCCCAGCCACCCACTTCATGTGATATTCATGTGTCCTGTCTTTCTTTATTTCCAGCAACTCCTTGCTGAGATTGAGCGGAGGAAGATACACACTCATCAAGTCCCCCAGCCACCCACTTCATGTACTATTCACGTGTCCCTGTCGTTCTCTATTTGCAGCAACTCTTAGTTGAGATTGAGCAGAGGAACCGATCTGTGAAAGGCCTCAACAGAATGGCAGAGAAACTGATGGAAGACTACAGCCAAGATGACACAACGAAAATCAAACAAAGCATCGACCAAGTTAACTCCAAATTCACAAATCTTTTGACAAGGTATTTATAATTGATACTATTTCATGTGAAGCGTTGGGGCATCGACATTCTTGAACTCAATGATGACTTCATTTTAAAAGTTCCCTAGCTTTGATATTGCACACAGAATATCCTATTGAGAGGGAAACAAGTTCAAATTACACCGAACTCAGAAAATTGATGCCGCATATTGTCCTCAACCTTGGTCCCCACATCACAGAAGACGAGCATCTTCAGAAGCATTGCCATCTATTGATTTCTATCCTCACTGAGAAACCATCATCTAGCATCTTGCTGTAATGATTTCCTGTGGAATCCGCTGCAACCTCTCTGAGCTTATTTTCTCCCACTTCTCTGCAATCCCACTTTTTTCTGTCCTAACACTGCAGACAAGATGGAACATTGGTAAAGCCTGCAAATGGCTCCTTAGGGGTCTTGGCATAGCCTCACCACTGTGAGGAAGCTGAAACTCCGATGAACACAGTCTTTGTGTAGAGGTGGTCCTCATTCTGAGGCTTGATTTGCATGAGAGGTGGTTGGCCTTGACTTGGAGATGTGGGAGATCCTCAGAGCGGTTGTTGCTGATTCCACATGGTGAACAGATGGATTTGTGTTTGTTGTCTATTCCTTATTAACTCCCTTCTCTTTCAGGGTGTCTTCACGTGGTAAAGCCCTCCAGAATGCCCTTTCTAGTGTGAAGAACTTTGACTTGGGACTCGATCAGTTCTTGCGATGGCTCTCGGAGGTCGAGTTCAGGTTAGCCTCACTGGAGGATGAATCGAGGAAATCAACGCTGGTCGAGAGTGATGAGAAAATTCGGAATGCGATGCGGAAACATAAGGTAGGGTTCTTTTTATCTTTGTGGCACCAGTGGTTATTTGGATGGCATTGAAAAATGCTAACACGTGATATCTGTCGCTTCACCCTGCGACGTAGCTATGATTATTGTTGCTTGAAAGCAGATACCAATTGGTTAAATTGCAGTCACTTGTCATGTTTTATGGGTCTGTTGGAGGTCGCTTAAGCCATGAGAACTATATCAACCCCAGTGGGTTCCAAGAATGAACTTTCAATTCATTCTGAACAAAAACTAACTGGAGGCTGTACTGCTGAGCAGCTTTTGTTATATGGGTAGTTTCCGACAAGATTTATAGATGGCCTGGGTGAAATATTGATCTCTCCACTGCAGCTTTTTCGTTTCTGCAGCAGAGTTTCCTCTGTCCGATCCATACCAGGATAGGGATCAGTTAGAGTAGAACCGCACCACAGAAGGATGCTCTGATGTCATCATTGTTTGTGTAAACTTTGTCAATCCAGTTGAAACTTCCTGTGATAGATCAGCTGTATCGCCTAGGCAAATGAATCTTCCATGATAGCAGCTTCATCCAGCTGAGCACTGCATTCCTCTGTGAGTTACAGCAGGAGGAAGAAAACGATAAATGATCATAGAAGCATAGAATCATACATTCCTATGGAATGATGGAGATCTAGGTGTGAATGTATAGATTTTTGTATTGTTGTTTAATGATGAACTCAGTTGTGTTCTTGGTTGGCCAGCTTCCACGTTAAGGGAATTCCGCTGGATCAACAGACACATTAACCTTGATCACCCTTCCTCAGATCTTGACAGTTCATCCATATTGTTCAGGAAATTTCTCTACCTTAAGGTGTGAAGATATTTTTCCAATTATGAGTAAAATGAATCTCGTTTATCTTAATTAATTAACTAAAATTGCATCCAAGTGAGCTAATCAATCAAACCGTATGCAATAAAAGCGTCATCTAATCAAAAAAAACTTCAACAAATCTTTCTAATTAGCTGAATAATCAATCTATTTTCTCTTAGTGAACTATATTTGGTTCTATTGAATAATTTGCGGTGATTTAGAGAGCTGGACCTGACTCATGATGCTTCCTGCATGAGGTCTACTCTTAACTCTGGCATTTCAAAATGGCCCGACCATTCTAATTGTGGTTGTCAGATAAGTAAAAGGATTGTGCCAAGAATCTCATTGCATTAGCATCTGTAACAGGATGGACACTAAGAGTACCATGAGCCTGTTAGAAAAGTTGACAGTTCTCAATTTAATCTTGAAGTTTCTTGTATTGAATAAATCTTCTGACGTTGTTGCTCAAACTGAAGAAACGGATTTGTAGTGAATTTTGGAGGCTTGAAGTGGAAAGAAGCTGCATCATGTCACAAGTTGTGGTTGTACAAATGCTAGACCAAAGCAGTCACTGTCATATGTCGTAGTATCTTTTGAATTCCTTTGAACAGATGGCCTTGTAAGTCCTTTCCTCATTACGTATTAATCCAAGGGTGATGAGGAAATGGCAGTGGGAATTATCTCAACATGGAGCATTAGATTGGGAGTACAGGGGTTAAATAGTTGTTTTGTTTCTCCCTGGTCTTTTGTTTCAGTCTTCTATTTTGAAATGGATATCGATATGTCACGACTTGAGAAAATAGATCTTCCTTGGCATTTGATATATGACTTTGGGGAAACATGACCTTTGGTAAGAAACAAGAAAGAAGATGCCTGAGTTTTGAGGAGTGCCTAGTTCTTACCAAAGAATAAATCAACTCGGCGTCTTGTTTTACATTGTTGCTTTATTTTTAGTTATTGTCTTTCCCAGTTGCATTTTCATGCCAGGTTATATTTACCAGCAAACACAGCCTATAGAAAGAAGAAACAACTACTAAGTACTATAAAAAGTCAATACATTTATTTCAAATATGTCTCGAGGGAATTGAACCCTTCAAACTTTCAAAGAAAGAAAAGAAGGGAAAACATCAGATGTTAAAAGGGTTACTGACTTTTACTTAGAATGCTTAATGTTTAAGGAAACCTGTGGAAGTTGCACCAGACAGATCATAATATCTATGACATCCAAGCATAAAGCAAGAATATCATTACATTTTCCTGGTCATTTATATTCACATCAAGTTTGGACCAAATCCCTGCGACTTCTGTAAATGTGATTACTGGTCAGAACACTCCATTGGATTTCCTTCAGTGATTCTTAGATTAATTTACTAGATAATAAGTCATCTTGGAGACATGGATGAGACATTCTGTGCGATCCCTGGCCCAGCATGATTGAGCTCTTGGAAGAGGCCTCCTCCATACAAACTAGGGCGACCAATGCATTAATTTTCAGTGAATGTTGCTCGGTTGCAGTGCCAAGTAAAGAAAAAAGTTCCCAAATTTTTCATCTTTATCACCAAGAATATATAAAGACTTGTCTTTATCGATTCTTGGTATAACACGATATCTTGTTGCTATGGCGGGGATTGTGTAGGAAATGAAGAAGAAAAACAATGACGATCCCTTAGTTTGTAACATATCCAATAGAATCTGCGGTGCTATATTAGCTAGGATTGGTGAAGCAGGCAAACGATTACGACAAGAGAATACCCTAAATCTATGAGCATGACAGGCATGCTCATCTCGTGATTCAAGTTATATGCTTCGGTAAGGAAGAAAGAAAGATCAAAGTCGTTTGAAAACCATGAAGAGAAACGGAACTTATTGGAATTAAGTCAAGCTTCACATGTCATATTGAAGCCATACCATTTTTGTTGTATAAGCTACATATACACTATCGTTACAGTTTCTTTAAAGAAAAATTCTCCAATTGAAAAATAGAAATGTAAAAAACTAAAAAAGGGGTGGGTTATCTTTTGCTCTGAGGTAGTTATGATACTGAAAAACCCTGGATAATCTTGGCCAACGAAATTCTCCAGAAAAACAATACACTGCAAAAAAATCTTAGTGAAATGGGATCACCAGCTCCTGTAATCAATACCATCGCTGTATAAGAATGTAGCCAGGCTACATACAACCATCTAATTTGATAACAAGGACCGTTTCCATAGCAATCAATTATAGGTTTTCAAAGAATTTGCTACTTTTCAGACTGTTTAGGAGAAGATTAAAGGGTAGATTGTGCCGCGTTGATGAGTTAGTGGTGATCTGGACCCTGAGGACTTGACATGAAGCGGTAGTGCCGAAGCTTTCATGTCAGACACTCTGAATTACGTTGATAAGTTGTAGTGATTGTAGGCAAGTGGATTGGTTGAAAAAAGCTCTTCAGAGATCAGATTACCCTTGGCCTTGGTATGTCTGATGGACAATCATGGCTACAAGTTATCTGAAAGAGAAGTGAAAATCTAGTTGATTTTGAAGCCAGCCAATGGAATTGGTCAAAATACACTCTTGAAGGATCTAACATCCTTCTGACATCTAATTGGGAGGACAAATTTTAGCCATCATTCAAGGACTTGAAAGAAAGCCAAACCTGCCACAAGGCAACAGGGTTACACGTCATTCAAGAAATATCTGACATCTTATTGGGATGACAAACTTTAACCATCGTTAAAGAAGTCTAAAGGGAGGCGAAAGTAGTTTGAGGATGACTAATTGATTTGGTAATTTAGTCTTCTGCCTGATGAATCAAAAGGTTTTCTCTGGTGGACTACCAACTGCTGATTTCCAATTAGCATCAACAATTAGTGGGCGCATCCAGTTAGAATGCTGAACTCAACAAGTATTGCTAAGCCTTCTTGCTATGACATCAACTGTGATAGGCTTTTCATGTAGTCACACGAACACTATCAATGTTAACATGATCGAATCTTTGGCATGGTCAAGTCACGATGGCTCATTTGTTCATTCGGGTGTTGTCGAATTGCTGTGTTCTTCCTGTGGCGAACATGGTCAATTTGACACATTACATGTAGGTATGGAACCGTAGCGATTGTCTTGACACGCCAGGTAATGGACAAAGTGGAGAAGCTGGAAAGTTAATGGAGGTCGTTCCAAAGGAAGTTGTCTATGGTGAATGCATGATGTCGTGACCAGGTTTTGTCATCGTTGGTGACATGTCCTGTGTCTAGCATCCTGAGCTACATCAGAATAACTTGTGTCAGTGAGTTCCTCCTATTACATGAATCTTTTCTGAAAGGTAAAAGGAGACAATCCCATTATCTTGAAAGTGAATGGAGGGGAAGAAGCTTGTCATGTAATGGTTGTCAGATATTTCATTTCCATCTGGCCTTTACAAGGATCTCGGAGCCAGCAGACAGACCCCACTGCTAGGAAAAGTGGTCCATTTCATATTTAGGGACATAGAATGCTGATCCAATTGTCTTTGAAAGGGAAGTTATATGCCTTGTACAAATTGAGGGAATATCTACCAAAGGGTGGAACAACTATATATCAGAACAGCCAATAGAAAATCAATGAGTGACAATAGACATGGATATCTGTCTATATATTAGGTTCAACTCATCTAAGGCAGAGATATGTGAGTGTCATCAACTGTGCCACAGACACCTCCCCGGCAGCAATGTAACACAAACTTAATTAACGGGGGACTGACCGAGCTAGGGCGAGTGGGTAGGATTGCCAATATCATTAATTAGTCCTTCACCGAGTTTCCGATCAACTCTATCAGATTTTCATAATCATGTTCCCAGAGGTGGGCAAGATAAAGCACTTTCGTGATACCCAGTGATGTAGTTGTTTTGTTTTGACTTGCAAAGAGAGCAGACAAATTTATTCGAGGAGATTTCCTCCCAAATGTGGAGTTGTCGTGCAATTTGTATGACCTTCGTACCTAAGTGATGACTTCGCTGTGGCTCTGAAACCAAATTCTGAATAAAATATCATATCATACATCTTCTCTAATCTGGGATGAGCGACTGCCAAATGTTTTGGTGAGTACAGCTGCTTTCTTGAGCAATGCTGTGTTTCCTTCCAAACTTGCTGGTCCATCCCTCGATTTCCCTGCAAAGCTTGATGTGATGGAGGTTTTGGAACAGATAATGACCCTACAACCTATCCACCACATCAAAGGATGTTTGCAAAACGTTTCCAGCAGTGTCTTAAAGTTTTTTTGGTTTCAAATATGGAACGAAATGATGCTGCAACAAAAAAATCAACTCAAAATAGCAATCCAATCATGCAAGTCTGTTCTTTATTTTTTGATCAGTTCAAATCTTTGTGAAGTAGATTCTTTAGCAGGTCTACTATTGGGTTACCATTCTGTCTCTACTTTGAAGTGCACTTAAAGAAATATAGATTCCCGTGGTCTGTTGCTTTGATGTTTGTAAATTTCTGGGTTCAGCAATTTTCTGGGTAAATCTCATTGAAGTCTACTGGCAATTCTATGGGAGTTCCCGACAAGACCAATACTTCAAAATGCATTTCTCAATCAGTGGTCACCATGGCCAATATTTGTATCTTTGGTGTACTCTCTGGAGTTTTACGGATTCTCCTTCATGCAGATGCTACTACATGAAGTCAAGCATGTCGAAGGATTGAAAATTTGGTTTCAAAGGATTGGAATTTGGTTTCAGAGCCACAGCGAAGTCATCACTTAGGTGCGAAGGTCATACAAATTGCACGACAACTCCACGTTTGGGAGGAAATCTCCTCGAAGTCCAATTTCCAATTTCGTTGGTTTCAGGAAACACAGAGAGAATCATAACACTTCATGGTCTGCACGCTGCGTCACTGTATTAATAATCAGATAGACAGTGGAGTTTTGCTACCAACAGGTTTGCACCACTTGTCGTCCATCACTCCTCATTAATCACTCATCTTCCATTCTGTGGAGACAAGTGATCCTATTTCTCCCTCCATCTCATCACCAGCTCACTGGAAGAATGCAATAATCTACTATTGTCCATTCCAACCTAACTAAGCTGGGTTGTAACCTTTATGTTCATGAGGCTATGCATGTGTAAGGATCTAAAGATATTGGTGAAATGATTCTTTGCCTGAGGGAAGTCTTGCCTGGTCCCAAATCCTGGACCAAACCCCAGACGTACATGGAGTTCAATATGTTATATGTAAATACAAATAGCTAGAACCTTCATTGTGTGCGTGTATCCCTGATATGCCATTACAAGATGCTGGAGGATTATAGTAATAGGACATCTATACGAGCCAGCCGTAAGCACCATTGACTTATTCTTGAGCCTGGCATTGGTTTTCGCCCAAGGTCAAGGAATGCTTCTCTTCGCTTGTGACAGTAACTCTTTCAGGTAACTTGACATGTGTGGCCAGTGGGTAGACCCTGTAATTCTCCACACTGGAGACCTTCATTTCCCTGGACCTGGCATTCGTTTTGCCCAAGTCGAGGAATTCTTGTGGCTTGACAGGAACATTTTCATGTCACTTGGGCAAGGTCGATACCCTTGACATATTTTGCACTCGTTCTGACATGTGTGGAGCATTGGTTTCACAGTTCTCATGAAATGATAATGCTAAGTTGGAGACATGGTGTATATCAAATAATAATAAATTCTCTTGGGGATACATCCCGATACCAAATCAACATTACATGAGCCCATTAAATTTAATATTTTAGTTGTCTAGACATAGATATTGTATGTTTGCATGGAGTTGTTATGACATTGAGTGATTGCACTTATTGTTACTGGTGTTGTATGCCTACCATTTTGTTCAATACTGCATTTCACGATGTTGAACATTTTTTTCTGCTGTTAGAGATATCTCGATAATGTATGTAGGAGTTTCAAGTATCCCAACCTAGGTTGTTCATGTAGCTGACAGCTGGGGAAAAGTTCGGTTCGTCCTGCAGCCACAGCATGTTAAAGAATACTGTTCAGTCAACAACTATTACTCATGCTGTGTGTGAAAGCAACTGCAACTGGCCGCTAGGCAAAAACCCTGATACTTCTACTGCAGTACTAGGACAATTGGGACAATATATCATTTCCTTTCACACAATTGGCTCTGTTAGATAGTGGGGTGAACAATAGTGGACAGTCCCAAAATGCTCCGCCTTTGTGTAGGCAATTCTGTTGCTTTTGTGACTTCTAAATTGGCTTGGTTGTTGCTCTTGAATGGCCTTGCTACTTTTATGAGACATATTCAGGCTTTTTTATAGCGCTCTTAAGATTTTAAAGAATATGCAGTTTAGGAAATTTGATATTTAGTTCTAAGTTCAAGTACGTTATTAGCCATGCTTCGAGTAACAACTTGAAAATGAGTGCAATTTCATATCAATATCGAAAGGTTTTCTTCTAGCAGACTGAGCATCATTTCAACATCAGGAGATTCTCCACAGACAAATGTTTACTTCCCACAAATGAATCCAAGTCTCTTGGAAGTTCTATTTAGAGATGGACAAACGAGTTGATTGGCAAACGTATAAGTTTACCAATTCAAAACGATTTACTTGGGAGTCCAATATGGCATGTTTAATTGAATGTTAGAGGAAATGAGCTCTATATGAAACTTGATGCCTGAGATGGCAGATTTCTGCCTCATCTTAAATTGAAGGAGTATTTAGGATGAATTGTTGGAAATATTTGATGGCGTTTGTTGGATTGTTTTGTTTGGGCTCAATGGAGGCTGTTTAGATGACGACATCTCACCAATAGATGCTATAGTTGACTCAAATACATCTACCCTGATAAAAGTCTGTTTATACACCTTTCCAGAAATGGGGCGCTGAGTGTCCGAAATAGTGATGTCATAAGGGGAAACTAGGCCTTATGGTGGAGGGACAAAGGAGATAGTCATTGTTGACCAACACACTTGAACGCCTTTAATGACCGACAAGGGGGAAAAAGTTAGTTCCAGTGCAAGCCACCAATTTCGGGAAGCATGAATACTCAAACACACTTTCAATTTGTCTCAGACAATACTTGTTGCTTGCATTCTCGACCTACCAAATCAGTCTTGCATGCAGTACCTATACTTGAGGATAGATCTTCACAGAAATGTGACAATGATAATGAAGTTGTACGATTATATCTTCAGGAATATAATTAATTGACAACATAGATGTCACATCTAATAACTTAACACCACATCAAAGTATAACTCAAATTCAACTACACAATTTCACCTTTCACCAACTAATAGTTTCTGGCATGTGACAGATTTGATCAGATCATCAGCAGTCGAGGTCATTTGCAATTTAATGGGAAATCGTACCCAAGAATAGCATACAGTTAGAAGCTTGGTGACTTCTATTTCCGTTTTTGTTCACAGAATCAATATAAAGTTCCCACTGTATACAGTCAACCCTCACTGAAAATATGTGTCAGTTTCTTTGTGATGCCTTAACTCTGGTTAATATCACTGCAATTCAAGATTGCAAATAACATCACCCTCATGATAAAACTCTTTAAAAAATCATCTTGACCACTCAACTCTCATTCGACACATATCTCATAACTCTCCTGTGGTCAGCCATTAAAGAGATGATTTGTTGTCTGTCTGTTCATGTTATGCCTAACTTCCAATAAGTGAAAAAGTAATTGACTCCTAAATAGCCCCACTTGATGTAACCATTCCCTCATCAGTGTCGGAATAAGTGTTGATATAACAGAATGTTTATGGTAATTTCAGGCTGTGTCTCTGAATACCAACAAGCATTTTACCACCTATCCCGGTGTGATGATCTAGACCAACTGAGCCAGGTTTTTACCGTTCCAATCCTAATGCATTGTAACAAATTACCAAGTTTATTTCATTCTTTGCATTAAATGTTGCCTGGGGGGCACTTATTTGAATTGTGCAGGCACGAGACAGGTGTTGCCTGGAATAGATTACCTGGGGGTCCCACTTATTTGAAGTGTGCTGGTACGAGGCAGGTCAGGTGTTGCCTGGAATAGATTGCCTGGGGGTCCCACTTATTTGAAGTGTGCTGGTACGAGACAGGTCAGGTGTTGCCTGGAATAGATTGCCTGGGGGTCCCACTTATTTGAAGTGTGCTGGTACGAGACAGGTCAGGTGTTGCCTGGAATAGATTGCCTGGGGGTCCCACTTATTTGAAGTGTGCTGGTACGAGACAGGTCAGGTGTTGCCTGGAATAGATTGCCTGGGGGTCACTTATTTGAAGTGTGCTGGTACGAGACAGGTCAGGTGTTGCCTGGAATAGATTGCCTGGGGGTCCCACTTATTTGAAGTGTGCTTTTACGAGACAGGTCAGGTGTTGCCTGGAATAGATTGCCTGGGGGTCCCACTTATTTGAAGTGTGCAGGAACGAGATAGGTCAGGTGTGTATTGTATGCGCCGGTCACCGATCCAAAGGTTGACCGTGCTCAACGTTGCTTAACTTCCACTCTGGGGCCAACGCACCAACCACTGGTCCATAAAGGAATTCCCTCATGGCAGGCGGGTTAAGCCATGTCATATACCTGGGGGTACTATACAAGGTGTTGCCTGGAATAGATTGCCTGGGGGTCACTTATTTGAAGTGTGCTGGTACGAGACAGGTCAGGTGTTGCCTGACCATTGCCATTGATGTTAAGATTTGAAAGAGACCGCAGCAGTTAATGTTTTACATTTGAGTAGTTAGAGAAAAGTGAAAAAAGATTGTTCACCTGATCATCATCCATGTATCATTTCCAACTTTGGAAAATTGATGAGAATTCCAGTGACAAGCGACTAGGGAGGTAGTTGTCTTGTATGTCATCAGTTTGAAATGGGTCTTATCTCTCCATGCAGGCGTCATTTGTGCAGGATTGGGCAATTTACAGAGTTGTTAAAGTTTTGATCACGTCATTGATTTGATGGTGTTTTGTCATCTGATTTGATCATTTGTTATAGATTATCATTAGCATGAGTGTGTGATTAGGAGGGGGGTATTTGCTGTAAATTTAAAGGTTCTGTTGCATCTGCTTCTAAACATCTTAGGAAAAAAGTGTGGCGGCAGCCTCCCGGTGCTGGGCTTTGTCTACCAGTAGATCTAGTTGTGCACAAATGTCAGTCAAAGCAAAGCAACTTACTTCTGACCATCACCGTGTAACCAAACCACAATGCCCTACTGAACCCTCATCAATTCTTGGCATTCCTAGACATTTTGCCTGAGGTCTTTCTGACCCATGATTTTCTGTTGGAATTTCATATGAACTCAGTCAGTTATGTATCAAATCAATCCCGAGCTCAAATAGATATGACGTTATAACAATTGCTTCCAACTGTCTCAACATGTCGGAAGTATTGATAAATGCTCCTCAAGTGATCATTGGCCTTTAAACGATTGATATCATTACGTTAATTGCCTATAATCAATCACATTGGATATCTTCAGATAACAATGAGATACTTAGAATCGTAGTGATGATATGTTGAAGATACACGCTGGAGCATGGCCTTCTGTATCAAATCATTGGTTTGTACCTGCACTCTGCAAGCCTGCCAATTATATATTGATTACCCGATTATCTATTGTATCTATCGATTAACTGATATATCTGTATCTGATTCTGATTCATACAATGTTCGATTGGCCATTTTTTTATGTTTGTTTAGTATGCCATTCTTTAAACTGTTAAGTGGGGACTCTTTCTTAAAGGTGAAAATACACTTTCACAATTTCCCATTTGAAGAGTTGTTGACAGAATTTGATAAACCTATACTCATGAAATATAGAGCTGCAGAATACGGGACCTACAGTACTTTCTGGCATGAGATTTATACACAGGTTTGATATATTGTATTCTTTCCAGACCTTCAACATTCTTACACATAGTTTGATGTATCTCAAAGACGGAACCTTAATTACTTGCAACTAATTGCAGTAATTAAATGAAATTTATTATAGTAATTAGTAGCCTAGGTCCTACTCCTAGATATTTGTTGCGAATTCTTGAATTGTCATTAGGGTCATTCAGTTCTTAGAAAACTGTTAAAGGAGACTTTTGCACGTCAGAGATTTGACAAAAAAATGGAAGCTCATGAAGATACCGCAGATTTGAAATATGTTCGCCATTATCATTTTGAAAAAGTATCTCCCAGTAGCATACATGTAATCAATTTTAATGGCATTTATCATAGATCTTGATGAGTGGTGGTTAAATGTGCATGTTGAAATGGAGCTTTTGATTCAGTTGAATCTAACAATGTCTCCTGCAGCGCTTGATAATACCATTGATTTAAAGGTCACTTAAGAACAAGTGTTTTCTGTTGTATAGCCCACGCAATCTGCTGTTGTTCGGCGCCTTGCGTATTCAAGTAAATCGCGTCAAGAGCAGTAATGATTAGCGGATCACGACATAGCAGTCGTGATTACGGTATCGGATGTACCTGATCTAGCGTGTGAATAGCATTGATTCTCGATGAGGGATAGGTTAATATCTAACGTGGTGTCTGTTCGATTAAAATCTCGCCGAAAGCCAATATGGAGCAAGAAATGGCCATCTCATTATTAGTAAACCATTAGCCTGATCATGATATCCTTCGTTGTGTCCATTTCCAATTTAGTGACACTTGTTACGCTTGCTATGTGTACTTGTCAATTTTGCCGAGTATTTACTCACTAGCATATTGGATACTATAGCGATATATACTGGTATAGAGGTAGCATAGTCTCTCGGTGGTATATTGGATTGTGCATGTTGTTCAGTTCTGGCTACACTGCCTGGATCATTATAGTCGAGGTTCCAGCACTCGGCGATGTTACGCTCACATCATGTGGGAAATTATGGGAGTGCTAATAGGTTGATTTGACTCTGTTCTCTGGCTGTGAAGAAACAATGCCGGGCAGTCACAGGCAGATGGCAGGCAGGGACCAGATGGATCCTAATTTGAGGTCGTCCATCCAAGGAGCAGCTACACCAACAAGGTCCTCAAAACCAGCAGGGCAAATTGTAACCAGGTCCTCCAATGAAGAGATCACCATGCCAGAAAGGTCCTCAAATCAGCCAGGACAGATTATAACCAGGTCCTCTAATCATAGGACTACCACGCCAACAATGTCCTCAAAACCAGCAGGGCAGATTGTATCGAAGTCCTCTCATCAAGGCAATATCTCACCAGCAAGGACCTCAAGTCAGGCTGGACAGACTCCAACCAGGTCCTCTAATCAAGGTACTACCACACCAACGAGGTCCTCAAACCAGGCAGTAACAACTCCAACAAGATCCTCTAAACAAGGACCTCCAACTGCAAGAAGACCAACAACACCTGGTAGGACGTCAATTCAAAAAAGAACGATGCCTGTTGCAGCACCTCTTTCATCCCAGAGGGGTCCAGATTCACCTGAGCGGATCCTTCCTCAGAGACCTACCACTGCACCCAAACCACGCATCTTGCCAACTCCTGGGGTGTACCAAGACGCCACAACCACCAGCTCACACATGCCAAGGACTATTGATGCCCATTCAAGGGGTGTTCAGAGGCAAAGAAGTTTACCCGATATCACTGGGAGAACTGCGATACACAGGGATGCTACGGATGCTAATAGGGCTTACCAATCGCAGAGAGAGACCAGGAGCGGGTCTGTTGATAGGAATAGGGACACAAATACAGGTGTTCAGTTGCCGAGGAATTCAAGGGGTACAACAGTGTCAAGCATTCAGGCATCGAAGGAGGCAATTTATGAGAACACCAAAAATATTGATTTTAACAATAGGAGTGCCCCATTTCAAAGGAGTACCTCATTGACGAGTACTGGGAAGACTAGTACTCAACTACAAAAGGAAGACGGAGATGCTTCAATTTATGAAACAATTTATGATAATCGGAGCCTACCAATACAGAAGGGTACCAGGGATACGGCTACAAGAGATGCGGGTAGTTACCACAACAGGAGCTTAGAGATGCAAAGTTATTCAAGGGACATGCCAGTGTCAAATGTTGGTAGTCAATGGCAAAGAGATGTCACTGACAACAGGCCTAGGAGTGCCAATGACAACAGACCGAGGCCGAGGAGTGTTGAGGTACAGGGGGATACAAGGGAAATCCCATTGTATGCTAATATCAATTTTCAGAAGGATGTTAGGGACTCGGTGTCAAATATCACCAGTTCTCAGTCATTTGCTGGTGTTTCAAGTAATCCAAGTTCAAGGTCATTGAGGACTGTTGGCGATGCTGGAAATTCGGATAAGCGGAGTTCACAGAAAAGGGATATAAGGGATCAGTGTGTCACATCAGATGCTGGGGGTAAATGGAAGTCAAAGGATCCAAGGGACTACTCTGTGGTGAATATTGGGAGTATAAAATTACAGATGGACTCCAAGGACATAGCTTTGTCTGATACTAGGAGTATTCAAAACCAGGGAAATGTCACCAGCACAGCTACTACTTGGATTAAGGATCAGAGATCAGCCGAGTCTGATTATCAACTGCTGTCAAATGCAACCACATTGGCTGATGTGAACAATCCGGTTATTAACCAGAACTTGGCTATGCCCTTTGGCTGGTCGGAACAAGTCATAAAGGTAGAGTGAGTTATAAATTTCTCCTTGATGCAGATACTTTCCCATGCGTTGTTTGTTTTTGCATACTTCAATTCTCAGATATTCTAGATATCAGTACTGCTTGAAGTTGAACTTTTTATAAGTTTTTCAGTGAAATATTAACAGACCCCAGAAGGTTTTTGAGAGTCATTTTACTTAGAGACCTCGACAAAGTGCAAAAAATTACAATTATGATCATATTTCACTGATTAGAATTTGCTGTGCTTTTTATGAAATAAGTTGTGTTGTGGGCAATTATGTTATTATAAGCAATTAGTATTTGAAATGAAGAATTGACATTGTCGCCATGACCCTATTTTCTTCTGTGCATGGAAGTGGACAAAAACCAAGAAGGATAGCACAGTTTTCTTGACATCAGCTTTATTTCTGCAACATTGAACGAGATAGATGATCGTGAGATACCCTGAGAGAATTGGCAGCAATTCAGACAAAAAAATCACGGAGAAAAAATGGGATGAAATGGCTCTTTGAAGCAGTCCTCTCTCTGGTTCAAGTGTCACACTTCAAAAGCTGTAGATGAACTAGTACACCTGACTGAGATTTGCTGTTCATAAAGCAGGGCATAAAACCTTGATTTTTTGGATTGAGGGAGCTGTTGGCAATAGGTTTGCTTAGAACGTTCTGATTCTGAGAGAGCTTAGTTGAGCCAATTCTGCCTTGTAGAAAAATGTTCCCTTGGAGCGTTTTCCTGCATCAGGCAGAAAAGAACTTCATTCAGCATCTGCGATTCACACTCAACCTGAATATTTCATCACTTGGCTTCTTGATCCGTTATTCGATGACATTAATCCCATCATCACTGTTCTTGTGATGCATCATGCATGCTGATGAACCATGTGATTGTATTGATTGATTTAGCTAATCAATGAAATTTGATCATTGTGAAAGTAATCTGATTTGAATTTGCAATGCTCAGTGCAAATGTTCGAATCTTTAAAAACATTTCATAAACAATTCCTGCCTTTGGCAAAGTTTGATGAATGATCGACTGTCAGAAGCATAAGTCGCAGTGTTGAAAGTTTAGACATTGATGTGATTCCAGATTCCTAAGGCTGCTTATCAATCGGCTGTTTCCTTGTCAACTTGATGTGTTGCTTCCACTGTCCCCATGGCATCTACTCTTGTATACAACCAATGGGAATGCCAATGAGCCAAACAGGTTCTGTGTGTTGATGTGTTGCTTCCACTGTCCCCATGGCATCTACCCTTGTATACAACCAATGGGAATGCCAATGAGCCAAACAGGTTCTGTGTGTTGATGTGTTGCTTCCACTGTCCCCATGGCATCTACTCTTGTATACAACCAATGGGAATGCCAATGAGCCAAACAGGTTATGTGTGTTGATGTGTTGCTTCCACTGTCCCCATGGCATCTACTCTTGTATACAACCAATGGGAATGCCAATGAGCCAAACAGGTTATGTGTGTTGATGTGTTGCTTCCACTGTCCCCATGGCATCTACTCTTGTATACAACCAATGGGAATGCCAATGAGCCAAACAGGTTATGTGTGTTGATGTGTTGCTTCCATTGTCCCCATGGCATCTACTCTTGTATACAACCAATGGGAATGCCAATGAGCCAAACAGGTTCTGTGCGTTGATGTGTTGCTTCCACTGTCCCCATGGCATCTACTCTTGTATACAACCAATGGGAATGCCAATGAGCCAAACAGGTTCTGTGTGTTGATGTGTTGCTTCCACTGTCCCCATGGCATCTACTCTTGTATACAACCAATGGGAATGCCAACGAGCCAAACAGGTTCATTTTGTGTGTTGCTCGTCACTTGCAAACACCAAGCAAAAGTGTTCACAAGCCAACAGTCTGTGGATATGTTGCCTTACAATTCGTGCTTGAGACAGGCGCCTGTCTGCATGTTTTTGAAGAGTAACAAATGGGTTATAGTTGCATTCTTAAGAAAGCAGGTTGGAATTAATGGAGAAGGGGTTGAACCCCACAATCTCTTGCTCATGCTCTCTTGACTCAACAACGTACAGCAATCATCTTTGATGTCTCTTTAGAAACCTGTATCTGCTCTTGGCCAGTTCTTGGTAGAATTGTTGCCTAATAAAATATTTTGATAATAACTTCTGCAACAATATCATGTAGTTTGTCATTACAAAATGATGTTGATGAGGAAAAACCAGCGATGCGGTCCTCATTATCCATAAGTTGTTGGGGATGGTTGAAAAATAGGTATTTTGCCTATCCTGATATTGCTAATTAGTGGTATGGAATGGATGAAATTGGGTATCTGGGTTCGGTTCTCGCCTTTAGGATTGGCCGGATCCAAATTGCTGGTATCAGTTTTGAACTTTCAGTCCAGTAGTGTCGTTAGTGACAGTTAATTATGACATGTAACCTCTCTTGAGCTTGGTACATTGAAGGATGAAAAAATTAAACTCTGAAAAATGAAATTTAAAAAAAAGTTTTTTGAAGTTCATTGAGGTTGAAAGTATTGGAGTGTTCTCATTAAATGCCATTTAGTTGAAATTGCATGTCGATTGTTCTGCTGGAAGGGACTTGAGAATATTAATCGATATCATAAATATTTAGTCATGTTGGTTTAAAATCAGCAGACATAAGGTCCTATGGCCCTGCTCTATGGTTTAAAGACATCGAATTCTAAAAACAGGTTTTGTATGACTTGACGGGAGTGACTTGCCTCCAAATTGGGTTCAAAGTTGAAATGCATTTTCACCAGTATCACAGATGCTGAGTTCAAATTCAGTTGACCAACAAGAGACCTGATCTACATTCACCATCTCAAAGTCATGGTATTATCCTATTAGTTTGAGAACTCACTAAAATCCAAACGAAAGTCAATCCCAATGTACTTAAATCAGTTTACCAGTTCGTTCACTTCTGTCATACATGTTCGAGCAACATATCCTTGCTGTTGTATTATTTAGTTTGAATAATTTAATTCACTTCCACTACATTCCCCAAGGGATTGCACATTTCTACATAAAAATGCATAATGCATCTCTCTCTACAAGTATATCATATTAGCAAATGCTCATCAAATATATGTTATTGTTTTTCCATATTCTTGTTATTCACATTTTGCAAACTATTTATGATTTGACGATAATCATTATTCTTCATAAATATCAACAATTGAGGAGACCTTTGACGTATTCTGCTGAAAGTTGTTAATCCGTTGGAAGCCAGTTCAGAAATATATTTAGCTAAGTGACCTCGACCTCCTAATTCTTGATCACAAAAGTGACCTTGACCTTATGTGCTTAGCAAAAAGTGACCTTGACCTCATAATTCTTGATCGTAAAAGTGACCTTGACCTGTAAAATATTTTTTATTTCTCATTTTCTATCTTTGCAGGTGAGTTTTAAAAGCTTATCTCGATTGTGTGAGTGTGGTGAGTACACTAGTATAAGAGCATAAAACAGACTGCTTTGCCTTTAAAGATTGGAGGAACATTGAGAAGAAAGTCAGTCATGACAGAAGTAGGTTATGACTGATCTAGTGCGAGGTACAGAGATGCTGGTGCCCCCACCCCCCATATTGGAAATGATTCGTAACCAAATAAGTTAGCCACACTTCGAATGAATATGTATACCTGTCTTTTAGAGTTTTGTGAATGAAGATTCATATTTGTGGCTTGTCTGTTTACTCTGTGAGTGGGAAAAGTTTGTCTCAATGATACATTCATTCAGATGTTTATCAATTGTTGTATTCATATTGATTATGTTTATAAATAGATAAGATATTCTTATTTGAAAGGTTGCTCACCTTCTGGGCATGCCCATCTTTATTCGATGACAATGTTTTCATCATTAAATTTGTTTGGCTGGTAGGTAGGTTGTCAGGGGGACTGGCTTCCACAGCTCACAATTACAGAAGTCTAGACTTTTGTTGAATATTTGCATGGGATGGAAAGAGCACTTTAATCAAAGTCGAAAATGGTGATAAAATGTTGTTTTGTTGAAACTTGGTGTACTTTAGTGGCCAAAAACAAATTGACTTAACTACCATGTCTACCATTTTTACCACAATTCTAGCAACTTATGGTATACCTTTAATAATAACCTGAGTCTTTCACATTATTTTTCTTGGTGTTAACAATGGTGACGTGACTTTAAAAAATACGCTTTTGTAGAGAAATGACTCGAAAAGACAAAGGTTAGAATGAACTTCAGCGTAAGATGATGAAATGGTGGAGAGAAGACAATGACTAGGGTCGTAAAAACATATTATCACATCACATTTTGGTAATAAAAACTCACGCTGTGTCGCAGATTGAAATATTTTGATGGAGTGCATGTATTCCTTAACAGTTTTAAAGAAGGGTTGATGGTGAAAAATTAGAAAGGAAGAAATGTAATGTGAGACTAGATATTTGATATCAGCTGCATTGTCTGTTTTTGAGAAAAATTATTATAACAATACTTGGCCTTTGTGTGGGTTTGCCTTTAGAAGGAGTGCCATTCTCATGTTAAAGGAACTTGTACTAATCTTCCATTCCAATTTTCTTCTTTGCTTTTGCTTTGTCATTCGAAAGTAAGGTTGAACCCTGTCATAGTGGCATCAAACTAGCATGAAAAATATCTCATCACAATGTTGGTGTCGTGTTCTAACATCTTAGAAAGCCAACATCAGTAACTTGACACAGCATTTTTAATGATCTTTTGATGAGAAGTCAGAATATGAAACTTCTGGATTTGATGAAATGATACATTTTCATTAATACAAGATTCTGAAGCCTTATGGCCTGGGACCTTATTAACCCGTACATTTTCGCACCTTACAGTAGTGAAAATTTGGCAATTTCCCATGTTGTTGCTACTCTTTCTACTTTGTTGTCATACTAATTTAGTGATCATGCCATACATGATGCAAATTGACACGCATTAAACCTTTTCAGACATTTCAAGATTTCCTTTCTGTTCCAATTTCCTGTGAATATGTCACAGCGTGGTATCTAAGGAACGTGATAGTTCCGGTAGACTAATGTACCGGCCTACTCATTGAGAGTTGGTTACCGGCTGTAAGGAAATGTAGTTGACATGTTAGAAAGAAGGATTATGATGTTATCCTACTAGCTGTAATGTACATTTGTACTTCAAGGAGCTAAGAATTAATCTTTGTATTTCGAACATGTCAAATGTACATGGCATGGCGTCCCACAAATAATGTGGGTCTAGTT
Organism: Lineus longissimus; assembly: GCF_910592395.1. Lineage (NCBI taxonomy): Eukaryota > Metazoa > Nemertea > Pilidiophora > Heteronemertea > Lineidae > Lineus > Lineus longissimus. The sequence continues at coordinate 3,136,773 of NC_088312.1, read as the reverse complement.
TCCAATTGCAGAAGCAGAATACAAGAGTGACTGGTCTTTAGCTGGAAACTCAAGAAGCCTGCTAGGGCATGGCATCACTTCCTAGTCATCTTTTAATCGCCAGTCAACTGGTTGTGTTTATCAAAATAATAATGTCTAATCTTTTAGAAATCGAAGGCTAATGGAGGTTTAGCATCAGTGTGTTCTGCTAGGTCAAGTTGCGGAGGCTGCACCCTCACATGGAGTGTCCTCTTAAAGGGAGATAACCCATATTATCCATGAGACTAATAACATACTACTTGATGCTTTAATCTAACTAAATACTTATCACAAACATATTCTAGCATTGGTATGTGTAAACAAGCAGTAAATGTCACGTTGGAGATTTCTGAAGGATGTAATTTAAAAGATGAAAACTATTGATGTTCAAATAGAATTTGTTTTCGTCAGAAGTAATTTAACTACATTCTTTCATGTTTATGATGTGACCTTTAAACATTAAAAGAGCTCTTAACATTAAAGATAAAGTTTCAGAATTTATAAAATACTTAAAAATGGCCATTTAATAGGGTGTTTTAACTGAGTCGATTCTGCTGTGCTATGGTAGGAGACAATTATCGATCCACACGATTCTGGTACATTACTGGTACCATTACCTCATATGTTGGGGCATATCAGATGCAATGGTGTCCCTTACACATGTCTGAAATCAAACATGTGACCCCTGATTACAGACTGTTACAAAAATAGCCGGCACAGGAATGTGTCTGAGTCAGGGATCCATGCATCTCATTTAAACGTATCGATCTCATATCGATCAACCGATTGTTTTTCCACCAATGTTTAGAATGTAATAGGTAGAGAATGCCCTTAAAATAACTGTGACATAACAAAAACTCATTCAGCAATTGACCTCTACAGTACTTTAATTAAAGGTTCATGTAATGTTATGATACCTTGTGGCATTTTGGCAGTGACATAAAGCTCTCTCAATGGCGTTAATAATTGAAAATGAAAACAATTGGCCAAACGACCAATGCTAGAATAGTACGTATTGATTCCCTGAGTTAATTGATATGATTGCATAAAAAAGTGGCTGGAGGCAGATTTCGTCCCTGTTGCATGTGGTACTTGATACCAAGCAGTCTTTCTGTAAAGGATTTCATGTGATTTGGGTCATTTGCGCGTTTCTTGTGTGTTTGCTGCCATGTTTAATGTGTCATGCATTCTGAATGAATTCCGTCAGAGTCCCAGCACACCGAGAAAGCCATTACTGGTAAGTGTGTGTGTCAACTTCAATTTGTTTAATGCTTCTTCCTGTATTCATCTGTCCAAGGTTGTCGATTTGTTTCTGTGGACTTTTTCATGATGTGTCTGCCTTCATCATACTTGCTATTCCTTACTCTTTTCTTTCTTTGTCAATAGGGCTGTTGGAGTTGTTGATGGAACCATGCTGTCTTGATATTGCCAAATTTTGTATCTTGATTCTTGAATCTTGTTATGTTCAGAAGTGAGATCCCAACATTTGCCGGTAATCACATTTCAGAAAGTGCCTCTAAGACATGCCCCAACTATGAGGTATGCCGGCATCTGGCTTCAAATATTTCTGAAATGTGCTTCAAATGGGGCTTGCAATAGTCTACATTGCTTGGAAGCATTCTGACCTCAGCTATGCATCAAGAGGCTATTCACAGACCACAGCTAGTTCACATCCAATATTGCAGTCTCCCATCTTGACGGCTCAACTTCAGATATTTCATAAAGGCAATAAAATTTGACAAATATTACTTTCTCTGATATACCAGTTATAGCTTGGAATCGTACATTATAAATACCATTCCATATACCGTGGTCAAGGGTGCTTTTTGGTGCATCTTTGATTGCTTATACCTTCTTTTGATTTGCATAAAAAGCAGTGTGACCTCATCTGCAGACTGTAATGCTGAAGTACACCCTCCGGAATGTGCCAAAGTTAGCTGTAACTATCAGATGTTTGCAAATGTCTCAAACTGGTTGCAAGAAAAACTTGCTGTCTACTTTTATATTGTTGTGCAACTTGATTAATTAGTTGTCACCATAGCAATGAAGTTAGATAAAAAGCAACTGATGGTATGATCATGCTGTATCCTCGGTTCCATCCTTCTACAGCTTCGAATAAAAAGAACTGTTTTGTCATCCATAATTCAATTGTCTGTAAATGTGCTTAACTTCACCACCGGATTGCTTCACTGAATAAGAAAGCAGTTCAAAGGGGCAGTTATGATAGCTAAGGAGAAGCCAAATGCATCCTGCTTGCTATAACCTGGTATCAAAGGCTTTGTTGGCATTGTCCAAATCAAAGTTTAGATGAATAGATATCAGTTCCATGATTCAAAAAGTTCAATCATCACCAAGGGATTCATTGCTTTGAACAGTGTAGAGTTCTTTGCGTTGTTTAATCAATCAGCGCCGTATAACTTCTCCATCATTGTTTGCCAAAGACGCCTTTTTCTGACTTTTTCCTCAGCCAATTGATCAAGCGTTTAGACAAGTTTCTTTCCTTAGCAATTGATCAGGCATTCCAACTCAACTATTGTCACTTGTTGGTGTCTTTGTTCATGAACATGATAAATGTTTCATAGCCATGCTGTCTTCTTCCTTATCATTCCAAAAGCGTTTAATCACTTCTTTGGTTGCATTCAAAGCAGTTCATCGGCTGCTGACTTTTCATCACTGCCATTGTTCTAGTATAGTGTTGGTAGATTGCGATGAACTATCCCGTTAGTGTGCCTTGGATGTTTGATGTTGCTGTATGATAAAGGATTATGTTGCTCACGGCATTCCGCTGTGTGGCCGATGCCAGGAGGAACACAAGTTCACTCAGGAATGTAGGGTCCAACATTATCTCGATGCACTTCTCCTTGATATGAAGTTTAAACTGTTTTTTCGATAGCACCTGTTCTGGGACTAAAACTGCCTCTTATGGAAGAGGCTATGACAGAAGACAACTAACTGCTGAAGCAAATATAGAAGCAAATATAGAAAAAAAAGGAAAAAAATGTAAAATGTAAAATGTAAAATGTAAAATGTAAAAAAGAAAGTACATGTACTAGGGAAATAAAAATATATATTACAAAAAAAAAACTGCTGAAGCACTTTAAGTTAACCGCACGATTACTGGGAACATCTCTGACAACCTCTGGATTAGTCTTCCACCTGCACAGGAACATGTCACGACATATTTGCGAAAACGATTAAGGGTCACCAGCTCGTTTTGTACAACATTGTACATGGCTAGAAGTGCTGCCTTGACAGAACTGATGCCGGGAGATGATTTCATCATCGTTAGTCCCTGGGACGTTAAATTCACTTCTTAGGGCGTGATTGATGAAAAAGGGAATCACTAACTGAGGCTTAAAACTGCTGCTATTGCTGATAGATTTCTTTTATACCCAGTCTGCTAAGATGAGCAACAACAAAGTCTGTATTGGTATTCCTCTACTTCAATGGAACAGAATTCTTTACATTCGTCTGATCCTTACATTTGTTATAATGGCTGTAGAATGTCTTTGAGGGGAGCTTGAGAATCAGCTTCAAGAGGCTGACATATACCCTCGGTCATATTGGTCATTACAGTCTTCTGTGGAAACATTACAAATGTATACCTATAAGCTTACATGATTGTACATTACAACATTTACCAGGACCTGCAATCAACAGAAAATGGAATCTGATGGCTGATATTATTGAGATCTTCACAATGATATTGGATGTGACAAAAGTTTAAAATATCCCTTTGACAAGTCAATAATCTATCAGTTTGAAGTCTAACTTCTTTGAGGTAAGGTTTGTTCAATTAAGGTGTCTCAAATCTCCTGAGGTGGAGTCAGTCATTTTGTCCAAATTGCTGTGGACTTTGCAAAAAAAACCCAGATACATTAATATATATATAGTTTCTCTTTGTGTTCAAAGCTTGTTGTTCTCATAATGATATCTTTTTATGATGATAGCTTCTGTCATTTTATAGGTGATTCGACTGAGAGCAAGAATAATAAAATTGACATGTAGAAGTCTTTGTCTGTTGAAGTATTCGACCAGTTTAACTTCTGGTTCTTTTGGAATGTCATGTTTTTCTCTGTAGATTTTCACAGCTACATAGCTGTTGCGATATGTTTTCATTGAAACAACACCCTTGGTCTAGTATGGTCTCATCTCAAAGCCAAAGAGAAAAGTCTTACAATGGCTTTTCAAGTATGACCAGGAATGTGCAAATTATGCAGCGATGGGTTATTGTGGTCATGATTGCTTGGTCATAGACTCTCAAGAGTTGGCTGTCGGGACGAGATAGTTATTAAATGTTGGGCCATTGGGACCTCAGGATCCTGCGAATGTTTTTCCAGGTTGTTGATGAGGCGGTATCCGTTGTTTGGTTGTGATCTCTATACGTCATCTACCGACGGGGAGGGTCTGTTTCAATCGATAGAAGTTGATAGGAGTCAAGATTTTGATGTCAAAAGCAAGAGTATAGACATTATTGAAGTCATTTATTATCTTGATGTGGGTATAATCTGTCATAATAGGAACTTATAGATAGTAGTCTCTCAAGTTATTAGAGCTGCTTATCAAGAGTAAAAAAGCTCTTATCGAAAGCATAATGATGAGAAAATTATTGAATGTTGACTTGGAGTGTTTTCCGGAGGTTCTTGCGAGATGATATCAAATCATACTCAAATTTATCTGGAATTGATCAGATAATCTGAGAGAACTCAGAACAATTACCTATGGGTGAATCTGTTCATATATTTTCTCATCATGTCTGTTATTTAGACGAGAGAAAACGTTCACAGTGGCTTCAAGTTAAAGTTATGCGTGGACGATGTCCTTGTGTAGAGATGTTTAGATGATATTGTCGTAACCAAAGTCTTCATACTGAACATGCTGAAGAGTATTAAGACTGGCATGCGCCGGTGCGGAGGAAGACCACTGTCTCATTGTACTGGCCAAGCCAATTTATGGCCATAATCTCTCAAGGAACCATATCGTAGTGATGGATTTTAATAACTTAGGACATGCCTGTTAGAAATCCTCATTTGGACATGTATATCCTACAAATGATAACTGCGGATTGCCGGTCATCGGTTGATGAGTAATAAGGATATCATCTTTCACCAAATTTCCATATAAGGAGGAGTTGTTGATACTCTTGCCTCCACTCAATGTGTCTGAATCCTGCCCTCTTGTTTAGCGGCCAGGATGGGGAGATGGAACTTAAGAAGCAAGTGGTGATTTCGTAGATAAATGAACTGTATTTGGTAGATAAATGAACTGCTCTATTATACTTGAGAAATCATTAGGAGTTGGTGGAAGGATGTGCAACATATATGGATATGATAGAAAGTGGGAAGTTTCTAACGTATATGTAACCGATTTTGATTGAAGTTCAATTTCCTCTGGGCTTGATTCGGGTTGAGTCATATTCAAAGAAAGGAGCAAGTGCAACAAGTGTGGATGGTATAGAAAGTGATAAGTTCTCAGCTTCACTTTAGAAGTGTTATAATTTGAGGAAATTGATTTTGAGCCTCTTGATGATAGTTTAGCAACCTGCGGATTACCCCAAGTCGAGGAGAACCAATTCAGCTGTGTTTCATTTCCACTGGTTACAGGTTTTTCGATATAAAGCGTTCTAATTTGAACTGGGACAGGAACCAGTTTTGGAACCAGGTTATATGATTTTGTCCTAATTATGAGATGTTAGGTAAATCATTAAGATTTATATTGGTTGTATGTGGATTATATGAGTAGGATTGTTATAGTTGGCTGAGTTCAAAGGTACTTTTGGCTGGATGGAGTCATCAGGGTTCACAGGAAAGGAAGTCTAACAGTTCTGAGTGATATTGGCTGTATTTGGATGAAAAGCGGATTGATAAGTGTGACTCCTCAACTGGCTTTAGCTTGTGAGTTAGGTTAGGTTCTGCTCCTACTCAGTCCTTCACGTTGGGGACTTAGCTCAAGGTGGCATGGCTTGTTGTTAGCCAAAGATGGACAGACGGTGAATTAAAGATGATACCTTCGCATTATAATTGAGATTGGACTCAATATTACTTCAACGGTCTTAGGAGGATCGGATTACTTGAAATGTAGATGTTCTCCTCACTTGTAATCTCACTTCTTCTAATTAGACTCAATATAGTTCATTGTGAATCAGCAGTCCGACATGCCAGAAGTCAGAATGATGTTCTTGATGATTTTTGAATTAGCATGTCCAGGAAAGATGTTGGTCAACCACTGAATTGGAGGATGAATGCATAGATGCCAGGGATCAATTCAGCTCGCCCATAAATAAGGCATATTTATTGGATCATCCTCTTTCCTCCATTAAAAGTTGTTCACACTCGAAAGAGGTTCCCACTGAATGGATTATTGAGGAGATCCTTGGATAGTGTTGCTTTCAGAATTCCTATTTGTGAGTTCACAATTCATGAAGATACTTGGACAAAAGGATTTTGCTCTCTCTAAGATCCACTGAGACAGGCAAAGTATGAAGAACCAATCTCTGTGATCAGATTTGAAAACAAATAAAAATAAGGTGTTCTGTGGCAAATTATTCTGATGAATGTTCAGGTAGGAAAAAGAAGTGTGTGTAGAAGTAAACAAACGCAACGATCTCCAGTCTAAGTCTATTCAGGTAGGAAAAAGAAGTGTGTGTAGAAGTAAATAAACGCAACGATCTCCAGTCTAAGTCTATTCGGGTAGGAAAAAGAAAACTAGCTCCTCATTCAATACATTTCAAAGTTATGTACTGAATTATACCACTTCGACATACATCAAGATCATGATGTCAAAATCATGACATGTAGCTGGATAAAACTGACTGGCACTTCATTATAGAACTTGTCGGATATCATCCCATTTTGATACTTTGACCATGGATTCAGATATAGAGAATGCGGACTCTGTGGAAGTCATTGAAGATATTTATTGGTCGCAGGAAAAAATTACAAAGGTAACATTTAGATCTTGGTGTCATATTGTTTTCTCAACTCTTCCTTCTTCTCTTCCATCTTCTTTGCTTCTTCTTTGCTTCTTCTCAACCGCTTAAAGATAGGGCAGGTCACTGAGATACCAGAGCTGTCTCCAACCTTTAATCTTTCATCTACCCCATCTCTCTCGGTCGGTGACAATTTCCTTCCTATATCCAGTAGCCTAGCATTGACAGTGATAATATCAGATAGGATTCTGTACGTCCCTTCGGGGGTTCTTGGTGACTAGCCATCCGAACTAAGGATAGTGTTACCTAAATTGCGAAGTGTGCATCTTGATTGCCTTGTTCAGGTGTAACAATAGATGATACTCCAGTTGGTTTGCACCTGGAACTGAGTTTCCCTCTAACTGGAGTATGGGTCCATAGACATAAACTTCAGACCAGAACAGTGCTTTGCTGCTCCTTGAATGTAGGACTAGCTCTGACAATGTGAGATAGAATTGCTTTCCCTCTGGGGCATGTGCAGCGGCCTTGCATTGACAATCAATCATCTACCCCCATTCTTGTCTTGCCTATAGTTCCTATGTGACTAAGTTGATTGCCTGGTGCAGGTGCGACTAGACAGTCCTGCTAGTTTGATTGGGTTTTAGTGACATTAGGGAATGCTGCTTTGGTGTCTTCATCCAATGAGTCTACTACCGGTGGTAAAGCAGGTAAAGCAGATCGCTGGTGTCTAACATAGCCTATCAGTGACTCCCACGCCCATCAATCTTTATGAGTTGGTTGTTGGAGTGGCCAAGAGGTAAGATAGATCATCAAAATCTTCATCAGCACTACCAGCGTGGTTGTGGACTTGATCCTTGATCAGATTCATTCCTTGTGAACATGGTAACTTTATCTGCCAGCAGAAGTTCATGGTTTCTGTTTGCTTCCTTCAGGTCATGCACAACCTAAAGCAAATAGTTGGTTTTGTAGCAGTGCATGACCTGAGGAGTCTCTATCGCCTCTGTGGTCAGTGCTGCGACACTTCTCAGGCGGAAGTCCAACTCCATCTGCCAGTGGAAGTCTGAGGTTGCTGTTCTTCTCAATCCATCCATACGTACAGAACTGTTTAAGACTTGGAGCGAAGAGTCAGTTTTGTTATGGTGCAGGATCTGAGTATATGATATGGTTGCAACAATCTTCTTCTTTTCTCTTCTTCTGCATTCTCCTTCGTTTCGACGATCTGAATGTAGAAGAAGAGGAGTTACATATGGTTGAATGACATAAAGTCTTACTGAAGGTGTAAATAATGTGACACTGTGTTGTTATTCCTATGCACCTGAATTTCATGTATTTGTATCTCGTACAAGCAGACTTCATGTGGCCTCATCAGGTCCTAAGGGAGAGAGAGATAAGGTTGTGATCACTTGTGTGTGAGATTGATTTCATCATGGCAGTGGATGACCACGATACTGCTGGCATCAACAAGTGGTCAAGTTTGGGAATTCATGCCCTGATGATTGATTGGGTAGAAGTGTTGTTTGTTGGATATGGATTATTGTTAGGATTTGGAACAAACTGCTGCAGTGGAGATGATGTAAAGAACCATAATTTGGAGCTGTGGTGATGGAGTGGTTCATGTCTATGACTGGTGGTCGTGAGGTTTGTTCAGTCTGCACCGTTGCCGTGAGAGTCGAGGACGGTCTCTTTGCCTTTCATGCCTTGCCAGGTGTATAAGTGGGGTCCCATCCGAAATGGTCAGCTTGCAGATTGCTGATTGAGCAGCTTATCTGAGTTGGAATTAGAGTTTTCTGGAGAGACCAGGGTTAAAGTGAAAGTTTGTTGATACCAGACTATAAACCCAAAACTTTAAACTTTAACTTTATGATAAGGAAAAGATCCAACACAACCATATTGCCCAGGTAAATGGAGTGCTCGTACATTTTTGTACATTCTCCCTCTTATTCTGAACCTCAGATTACTTCTACTCGGTTTGCATCCCAGGATTAGTGCCTCCGATCTCTTCAGAGTTTCCACAACATGCACAAGGGGAGCTCGCCAAGGGACTCTCTTACAAATAGAGGTTACACTCTCACCAATGGGGGCTACAGTTATTGATAATAGTTTTTATCCAGGCTATCATTGCCTTATTAATTGCAATATAAGCTGGCCACTTGACATTTCTCCCGGCTATAAACTCTCCATCCCTGATGTGAAAGCTGGCATTTTCACAGAAGATGTAACAACTGTACCAGCTGAGGTCAATAGGAAGACTGGAACACTTCCGTTCAGGTTTCTGCAATCAATAGTGCCAGTTATCGAAAACCGGATTTGGTCATCACCACTATAAATAGTGTGTCGGATTATGGGTATGGGTGGTGACCATGATTATATAACCTTCCCTTAAGAAACTGCTCAATGGAAAATCAATATATTTCCAAAATAAGGGAGGGGTGTTGTTACATATTCAAACCATACAACCCCTGCTTTCATGTATGATCATGATTGTGTTGGCCGATATTTGTTCGAAATGAGAACGCTCAAATCTTCTTTGGCATCAACCATGACATCTCATGAGGAGGAAGAGAACTATCATTTTAGACTGATGGATGTAAATGCGAATACATCTACATGGAATGCACCATGAGAGACGTCAAGGGAGATATTGAAACATGATAGAACAGATAGATGGCATTGGGATCAGTCCTTCATGTCAAGTCATCATGGTTGCTGAATGTGTAAGATGTTGAAGGAGTCGTTCCTGTGCTTGGTATATGCAGAGGTGCATTTAAGATTTTGGTCATGTCTGGAGGATTCATTGAACACCATCTGTCACAACTGATGCCATAAATGCTATCATTTTGGTAACTGATGCTAGTTATAGTAATCTCATGATATCTAAATACCCCCATGATGCCCTCATAATCTCAGTTAATGATGTCCATAGCCGTATATCCTAATAGAAAAGAATTTCCATGGCAAGATACATTGTAAGGCATCTTAATGTAATGATATTAGTCGTTTCTTGTCGATCACAACCTGGATTCATTATTTCCTTGTTATCGATCGATTCCTTAGACCTTTGACATTTGCCGGCATGTCATATAATCAAAGTCGTATACCTATGATATCGACCAGACTGGTGCGGAGATGGTAAAGATAGGGCTTGGCATTGTCCCTGGGAGAGTTGGAGATCAATATCTATTTGGTAATGTGGAGATGTTAGGATCACTGGGAGGATGGGGTTTCATATAGATTTGTAATACTATCCCTTGCAGCGTTATCGAATCTGGGTACTATCTTGTCATCCATTTACATTCATACATTGAAGAAAAAAATTCAACAATATTTGGAATGTTTACAATTTAAGCGTCATATCGTAATTTGTCATAAAATTGGCTCGGCATTAACGTTGGCACTTTAAAATTCATCAATATTCTTTAGGAGAGTGAAGAGAGAGGTGAAATGAATATGTCACATTGCTTTTCAAAGCAGATAGTCTTTCCACCTGAGGGTTGGGTGGTGAACTATTACTGTAGTCAATTATCCCTTGTCAGCTGTTGAGTTCAGCCCATCAACACTCAAAGATGAAGTATAAACTGTATATAGTCTAGGTCGTCTGTGGGATACAGTTCAGACTTCTGTTTCCCTATCAACTCCCCAAGATAACATTTCTAATGCTATTTCTAATTTCTATTGTGTCACTAAATCTATTCCCACGATATTGAAATTTTTCAAAACACCTTAAAATCGCAAAAGAATTCAAGGTAAATTAAATACATGTAATACCATTGTTGAGTATCATGCCCATTTGCATCAGAGGGCATGATATCTGGCACAATACTTCCCAGGAATTCAAATGAGCATAAATCATCTACCACGCCAATCGAGCAGTCGTTCAAAAGATAAATTGCCTTCATTCCCTGCAGCTATATTAGGAAATGCGGTGAAGCATCGAAAGCGATTGTATTCAGCAAGTTCTGTAGGTATCTAACCATGTTTGCAATCATTGGTGGATAGCATACATCATGGATCAACAAATAGGTTTGCTCTAGTTCATTAGGTTTGAATGGAGTTGTATTGAGAATGAGAATTCTGCTAAAGGCATCTTCTCCTTGAGAATAACAACCTACTTCAGAATACCTGAACATGGTGTTGAAGACAATCAAAGTTTAGAATACTACTATTCCGCTCTTATATGATTCGATAATCTATTGAGCCTCTGTGTCATCTTTTGTGAGCTTCTGTCATCTCTTATTACATGATTTTGGCACTTAAATGAACATTCTAGAAGACCCAAATATTTACTTTGCTTCAATAAACCAATACCCTTTCAAGGGGGTATTTAGAAAAACCGTGATGATACTCATTGTCACTCAGGCATTGTTCATGAACCCTTGGCCTTCTTATCGGTCATATTTTCTAAGGGCCATGTTGATTATTGCATTGAAGACAAGGAATGAACAACAACAACAAAAACGATCTAATGGAGGACAGGTCTTAAACTTGAGTCGCAGGGGAAAAAAAGTCACAGCCAACTGAACTCTAAACAGAAAAATTCACATGATATAAGAAGACCACCAAATGAAACATGTGGTTTGATCTGGCCTGTCTTAGCGAGTGTCTTGATCCTCATGGCACAGTGCAGCATCCTGCAGTGGGGAATTAGCTTGATTAGTCTGTCAAGTGCAGCATGAAGGAATCTTAGTTAATTACTGATTGCGACGCTTCAAGGCTGATTACAGTCTGTCGCAAAGAATGTGTGACAATCCCCAAGAAACCCATGGCGGTATCTGTTGTTGCACGAGAAGCTTTTTCTTCAAAACATCAGATATAAACTTGTATCATGGAAAAAAGGTTGACATCAAGTTTGTCACACACTGTCGGTAGTATTGCTTTCTAAACACTAAACTTTGACAAAAATGAATTGATAAAACCTGTTGACTGTGAATTAGGGGTCAGCATGGCACAAGCAAATACTTGACACCCAAGGAGCCATTATCAAGTTCTTGTTAATAATGCTGATATAAACTGCTTTATGTAGGCATTCATTTTGGCGAATCAAGTAAATATTTGCTAAATGCTAATCCAGGGTCAATCCAAGTGCTCTGTATAGACAAATCTTTTCAACTTGTTGTCCGTTTACGATATTTCATGGATACAATCATTTTGGGGGTCTAAGTTGATTTTGGAAATCATGCGGTAGTGTGGAAAGCGCGGTTTCTTGCACAAGGTTACAGTTGTGATGGAGTTTTCAGGCCCACAGTTCGAGATCTCAGAGTTAAAAGGGTTAAAGATTTAAACTGAAAATCAAATCTCGCCTTATTTTCGAAAAAGGCCATGGAACACCTTCATATCACACAAGAAGAGACGTGCCAGTATTGTCTAAAACTGCTGAAAGCAATCTTCAAATCCATTCATTTGTTGACGAGATAATGACTCTCAAAAGGCAATAATGATTCTGATTCAACTCTGTGAGTCACATCAATAGATTTTTTATTCGTCCATCAAGGTGTGATTAGGAAAGACGGTTTTGCATTTGACAATACGGCATGGTCGTGGTAAGCCTGATTGCAATGTCTAGCCGTGCGAGCTACTCCACCCGGCTAGTAATTCTATCACCTGTCTTCGATATGTCCCCGTTGCCTGTATCGCCGAGACACAGCCATGTATCTCCTGCACACGATGATAGGGCTGTATTAACGATCCATATGGCATGCCTTGGCTAGCATGCCATCACCAGTTGAATTAATTACTCATCAAATCCTCATGCAGCATGTACAATAGCATGTTGCCTTGTATTTACCAATAAATGACATTGTCTCAAAAATCTATAATGACCGATGAGCATGTTTGAGATATTTTTCCAATTGAAGACCGTTACCTATCTCCCCTTGAGTGTCGAGTGGTAGCAGCCACGACAGGCCCTTGAAGACAGCCACCGTCAGAGTAGGTTGGTTCTACTCGAAGCAGGTTGAAGGGTAGGCCTGATTGAGTGAGGAGAGGTTGGGGGCTGTGGGATGCTGGCGTGAACCCCAGCTGCAAGGGTAGGCATATCCATCGGAAGAACCCGGTAGTTACTAAGGTGATTTTTGTGTGTATTGGATATGCTTTGGAGATTGCTCATGGAGGATGGTTCAATGAATGGCTGTGTCTAGGTTGGAACGGCATCGAAGACAGAGTGATTGGTTGTAATGATAAAACATAGGAATGTACTGGGGATTGTGTTCAATGATTTTATTGGAAATACATCAGGAAGACATAGCTTTAATTCCAGTTCTAATAGAATGGATATAGTTAGTATTCAATCGTATCAATGAAAAGCATTGGAAATGTGTGTGTTCTGATTGATAAGGGCATTGGTCTAGTTCTTCTTAAAAAGAGAGTGATATTGTAGGGAATTGTCTTTTGTGGTAGTTGCCCAGTGATGTAACTTTAGTTATTTCAAAATATATCTTTGCTCATTGCTACCCTGTGAAATGTCACTCTCTGATTTGGACTTCGTCAGTGAAATGCATTTTAAGTGTAAAAAGCAAAATGAGTGATATAAAATATATAAAAAATATGCAACATATGGGAATTCAACTTAAAAAAAGCAAGACTGACATTGAGGAATCAGTAAGTTGGAACAGTGAAAGGCATTGGAAAGTGTAAAACTTGTTTTGGAAGTACATGTACATTGTGGTCACAAATGTGAAATGCATTCGCTATGTCAAACAAAACTTTGGAATAATTTTGTGTTATATAAGTATCATGAATTGGAAAGTGTCTAACATTAAAGTGCTTTTGGAATAATCAGGGTACCAGTGAAATGCTCAGTGAAAAAGATCTTTTGATTCGATGAAATGCTCATAAGTATTGAACAGTTGAAACAGTGATGAAGAGCATGTGTTAGCGATAACTTGAGGTCAAGGTCAGAATCGTTATGCATTAGGAATATACACATTTTTGATAAACGATTACAAAATGTAAAGGAATATTTAGTTTTCAATGGATATCGATTCGGTTTCTGATGTTGGGTAGGGTGGTATATTGGGTAACAGGAGGGGTTGTCAGCGTGCGGGGCTGGCAAGATTGCTGTTTCACCGGAATATACGGAGGTTATGATAGGCCTTAATCTCCGCCTGCAGAATCTATTATGGAATTTTGAACAGGTTGGTATCACTTCTTGCTTGTCAATCTTCAAATCTTGACTCTTGAAAAAAAAGATGTGGCAGGCTTGCATGTTACTGTGTGTTCAAATGCAACAACTCCATCTGCATCCCCTTAAAAACAATCTCATATTTTGGCAGCAAACCATAACTAAAAGCATCTCCTAATTAATGTACAGGTAATTGATTGATAAATACTTGAACTAATTAGGTACAAAGCAGATACATGAAGTGTGGTGGAAGATGTGGGTATACACCTGTCACATGTTTCAAGAGGTGCTTGCTGTACAAACCTATTATAAATGTCTTCCTATAAGCATGGAAGCAGCAAAACTAAAGAGGTGGTATTGTCTAGTTGTGCAGTTACATGCCATTGGTTCAATTCCCACGTGGAGTAGGTGTCATGTCACCAACCGTGATTGCTCCCAAGGCCCAACCTGTAAAAAGTCCACTCAAAATAGTATGAAGAAGGAAGAAAAATGATCAAAAATGTACCGAGGATGAAATGTTTACTGCTTCTAAGAAAACTCAATCTTTAATCGCATGTACGGTCTACGTTCTCATGTATATCGTCTTGTTTTCATATGAAAACAAACCTGAGAGCGATATATGAACTCCTCGGCATCGTGGTAATGTTATATTTCAATTTCCCTTTGAAGTTTCCTTCAGCGTAATTGGTTTCATTAGGAAACACTCCAGGCACCTTTCATACATATTCTTCTTATTCTTGCAATCAAATCTCCAATTCGATTTCATGGGGAACTAGACATGTCTTTGATAGTTTAACGAAATCACTTGTGGGCAAGGAGTAGCTGCTATTATATCAGAAATGTGGACAACCTTGACTAGAAAAGCAACCAAGTATTGTATTGTTGCTGAACTTTCTTTTTGATTTTGGTCATGCAATGGAACAGCATTATCAAGAGTGTACAAGTTTTAAAAATGCTGATTAAAGAAGGTTTGCAGTCAAATGTTGGCCAGGTTAAAATAAGTACTGAAAAGCACTGAAAACGTGAACTTTTCATCAGCCAACTCTTTCATCCATTTCCTCAGCTTTAGAACCTTTGAATATTTTGTTGAAACTGTACAGTTAGTGGAAGACATCTTGCAAGTCTCACCAAACCTTTGCAGTCAAATGCATGCCAGGTTAAAATGAGTAACTGATTTTCATCCATTTTCTCAGCTTTAGAACCTTTGAATATTTTGTTGAAACTGTACAGTTAGTGGAAGATATCTTGCAAGTCTCACCAAACCTTTGCAGTCAAATGCATGCTAGGTTAAAATGAGTAACAGATTTTCATCCATTTTCTCAGCTTTAGAACCTTTGAATATTTTGTTGAAACTGTACAGTTAGTGGAAGATATCTTGCAAGTCTCACCAAACCTTTGCAGTCAAATGCATGCCAGGTTAAAATGAGTAACTGATTTTCATTCATTTTCTCAGCTTTAGAACCTTTGAATATTTTGTTGAAACTGTACAGTTAGCAGAACACATCTTGCAAGTCTCACCAAACTTTGGCAGTCAAATGCATGCCAGGTTAAAATGAGTAACTGAAAAGTACTGAAGAAGTGAACTTTTCATGTATCAATACAAAGTTCAAATTATGTGGTAGCGTGTACTTTACTATACTTTATTGTCATGGAGCCATGGATCACAATGACAAAGGAGACACCTCAGGCATTGAGCTTTTCAATGCGGGTCTTCATTGTCTGTTAACATTTTAGCAGACAGACATTACTTTTTACCAAATTTTTCAAATTGTATACGAGAAGTTATTTTTTGTTCAATAGTTTTCAATATTGTGTACAAATGTCAATAGTATTTGTTCATGTTTGCTAACTTTGTGGTTTCGAGATGTGTTCTGTGTAAGGTCCTTTTATTGAACATGTAAGAGATTCTTCAGCAGACCAATATCTCCCATACATCATTACATGTAGTTGTGTTGTCGATATGTTGATGAAAATATGCCCAGGCACCTGGGGTGAGTAAAGATGTGATGGGTTTCTCTAATATGAAGTCTGTCTGCCACAAATGTGGTTGAAAGTAAAACAGAAAGAAGTTAGCTAATCAGATAGATGATGTCTGAAGGTCAAGGTAAAGAAATTCTAAAGAGGGGTTTGCGTCTGTCTGCTGTCCGTTCTAGATGGAAAGGAGATGTTTGCCAGGAAGCAATCAACCTCCCAGGGTAGATCTTTGTATAAACCTGCAGTATTCTTGGCCATTTTATTTCAATATTTTGTGAATTGCATACATTTGATTACTCTGTGACAGTAGTTTTCACATGTCCCTGTCATTGCAACCACCTGACTTCATTCTTCCAAGAAAACACAGGTATGAGAAATTGTAAGCTTACTTCGACTAAGAAGAACTGCTCCAGTATGATGTTGAATCTTGCTTCAGCCCATCTCTCAACTTGATTGGAATCCATATCAACAGGAGAGCATTACCCCTGTCGCCTCAACACTGTTCTTGTCTAATCAAATTCTCATTCTTCAAGTTCTTTCACTTTTTAGCCATTTTCAGCTAATAAGCTTTCCGTGTTTGATTTCAACTTTGCGTACATGTTACCACTATTCCTAAGGCTGTTTAGATTTGAGATGTGACTTGTGGCAGGTGGTTATTAGACAGGAATACGACAAGCTTGCAACTTCCACTGGCTCTACTGTTAAGCTCTGCACAAACTAGCGTCTTTAGTCGATGCAGCGGGTGACAGAGCCACAACATCATGATGATTGTGGTTGGAATGTGGCCACCAATCGGTTAAATTGCAATCTCTTGTCATGTTATCATGATTCCGTTGCAGCTGGCAGTGACTGCTATTGCTTATTTGCCCGATGCTTTTTTGCCCACTCTAATTTCCCCCAACAAAAAGCGCAGTTTTGATTGTCGAGAGCAAATCATCTTCTCCCCTCACCTTGTCCCAAATGTTCTGATTGAAATATATTGAGCAATCCACCAAATGAACAATTCCAATGAAACTTTCAATACGAGTAACACCTTGAAAATTGGCTTAAGTTGCAGAAATCCGATTTCAGTGGCCATGGATGTCATGGTAACGGTATTGCTCATCTACTCATGTGTAGAGGAGGTTGCTTGAGCAACAGTCCTTTTCATGAGATTGTGAGTTTCTCGAAATTCGGGGTTGTGAGGGTTGCAGTTTCCCTGATAGTATCAGTACACCAAGGTATTAAAATTCTTGTCATTCCAAATCTGTTTATACAGTACGGTCATGGACTTGTTATGATGTTCAAACCATTTCATTGACAAATCTGTTATTCCGGTCAAACTATTCAAAAGTAGGGTGCTCTTTTGAAAGGCCTTGACCTTGGTACTCCATCTCAACTTGTAAGCCTTCTTAACCTGATGCCTTTGTTATGCATGGGGTGGTTAAGTGCAGACCTACCAAGTAAATACTAGTAAAAATTTTCATTCATGAATTCTCATGAGAGTTCCAGTGATATCTTCTTTCACTGTAGAGCAGTTCTAAGACCGAATTCCGGTGGTCTCTCTCACAAAAGGAGCTCTGAGTGTTTCTATGCTGTCTCTTCTTTCATGAGACGAGGTCCAAGGGTTCCTGTGTTGTCTCTTCTTTCACAATGGCAGTTCCAAGAGTTCCGCTGTCTTTTCTTTGACATCACCAGTTCCTGGAGTTGAGGTGCTGTAGCTTCTCTCATAAGAGCAGTTCGATGAGTTCCTGTGTGTCCTCTCTTCTTTCTCAAGAGCATGATATTTTTAGAAAGTGCCAACCTTTAGCTGCCATCATTGACATCAAAGACATGCTCATGCCCATTTCCGACAATTTGACAGCAGAGGATATGGCAATATGATTACAGTGGTGTGTCCAGGAAGGTTTTTATTCGACAGAAGTATTATTTTCCTCTCCCCTTATTTCTCTTGGGGGACAGAAAAGTGCTTACTGTCAATAGCCTATATTCTCAACTATAATGTTCTCAATTAGAATGGCTTTTGACTTTCATGAGCTTGGAAAGCCATGTTCTCAAAAACCTTCATTTCTGGTTTCCAGTCATCAAAGTATTAGCCAGAAATGTATGGAATGTTTTACATGGCCATACGTTTATCAACACTAATGGCTATCCAATCATACTTTGAAGTATGCAACCTTCCGCATTTCCTTCTCTGAAACCAAGGAGGAGGCCGTTCCCACTTAGTTCTTGTTGAAGCGTATCTCCACCGCAGACAAATTACTTACTTCATCAAGACTTTGATCATGTCTCGTGAAAAGGAAGAGCTAGAACAGATTTGATATGTTTGTACAGCAAGTGCTGATCAATCAAATCTTCCATCTGATTTCTTGTAAATCTGATGTGGGTGTTCTAGTGAGGTATACCCACGTTTGCCAAAGTATCCTGAAATTTGTTGATGTGTGCTCTGGGCATGGCAATACTGGATTGGCTGTCGGAACCATCTGCTCAAGACAAGAGGGCTTCAGAACAAATTGGAAGCAGCAGGCGCCCAGTGTGATAGTAAGATCCATCAAATGTTATCAGGGGTGTTGGCAGTGGGGCAAGTCATTTCTTAAGGGTGTGCCAGGAGTGCTTGATTTTGGAATGTATCGATTGGTGTTGCTTGTATACCAAGCTGCTGGTGATGGACATGCCAATCAAGCTGTCAATAGCAAACATTCCAGATGGAAATAGATGGTAGCCGCGGACTTGGAAGGGAGAATACCAAGCCTGTTGGGGAACCTTCTGAATCTGCCTGAGTAATCACTACAGGAAAACTTAATCTTTCCTGAAGCTTGTCTAAATCGAAATTGACCCTTCTGGTCATGTTTGCTGGCAAGACTGTGCATACAGACTATGCGAGATATGAAGTGGTCAGGAGAAGCATTTCCTTCAACTTTGACCCTCAGGTTTCCCCTAGTCTGGTGTCCCATGTCATATCATCCTTGCCCAGAAACGATACTCCACAAGTAGTAGTGGCTCTTCATACTCTGTAAGGTAATCGTGCTGCTCAAGTATGGTGGCTGTCTCTCATCTCGAGTGGCCACAGGGGAGGACTCCCTGAAGTATACCAGCTTTGATATCAGATGCATAATAGCCCATATTGATTCTTCGCTGCCAGTCAATGGGTTACCATGTTCCTCTGAGGAGGGCTTCCTGCCACAGATATATATGAACCAGGCTATGGTTCATGTGATCAAAGGTCAAGTAATGATCATGGCTTTGTAATTTTCTCTTCGTTTGAGGGCATGTCGACCAGGAGACTGATTGGTGTGGTGGAAGCATTTCGCTCCTCATCCCCGTCTTGTCTGATCAGACACTCAATCCAGGTCAAACCTGAAATACGCGCCCTGGTGATGTCTGCAAATTATCGATTCACTCCCTTTCCCGTCCAATACAATTACTAAAGGGGGACTATTTCGGAACCATTAGAAGCCAGCTTATATTGAATTCCACCAGCTTTTGATGGAAGTTAGCGACATTTTGACATCAGAGATAAGAGAATCTAGACGATATTGGTCGTAAAGCCATAGTGAACTAGTCACTGATTGGAATGTTTGCCTTGGATGTTTTATTAGGTTTACCATTGGGGGCTGCCGGGGTATGATAATAAATTCCCTTGTGGATGCGCATCTATCAGTTGTGGTTAATGTGATGACTGGTCTAGCTTGGATCTCATGGGAATTCTGGGATCAGTGCCACATACTGTAGACCCGTAAATTTCTGGGATCAGTGCCACATACTGTAAATCCGTAAATTTTTGTGTCTGATGTAGATTCTGTTATGTGGTAAACAATGATAACATGAATATTGATGAATGATAATTAGAAATCAACAAGAGTCATCAAATGGTGTCAGAACCCACAATCGCACGACACATGCAAGGGTGACTCAGGCAAAACCATTAATGGCCGTAGTGATTTTTACACCTCATGATTGCATACAAAACTACAATACAGTTCATGATACATTTACCATTGTCTCCTGTGCATTTGTCTGTACTTTCCTGACAAATGCATGGGTGATTTTGATAGACTTAGACTGAAACAATTGTAATAATCCAATATCCGTCATGGATGTAAAGGAGGGAAACCTGCAGCAAATCCTTGCAGCTTCCCTGGGCGTGAAATGCATCCACATGGCTGGTCCTTTCATTAAGTCATTACGAAGCAATTAGAATCTGCATGACAGAAGTGCACATTATAATGCATGTAAGTGACTAATGATGGCAAATTTATTTTCAATCAGGTCTCATTAAGACATGATGCTGTATGAAACATTTCAACAAATAATTATCATACATGTACTCTTTCTGCATTTGAGTGATATTGACATCATCTTTTGCATGGTATTCTCAGTTCAAGTTAGGTTGGAACCATGAATCTTGGCTAATGCATTAGTTTATTTAAGACAACAAAGGTTAATTCGTTGGCAGTGATTTTTAATGCAATGGTGTTGCATTTTGATGCATATTCCATCCAGAACATGTCAATCTAAAATGTTCATGTAATTGATCGCTTGGTCCGTTTCGATGTCAAGTTGGACGAAATTTACTGTATTGCTCTATTGGATATGTCACATAACATGTACATATTTCAAGTCAGCTTGATTTGAAATGACCTCGGTTTGAAAAATTGACTCATTTCGTTTGCTGCTCCGAATGTTTATAACATGATAAACATGAAGGATGCAGTGTGAATACTTTCTAAGTTGCTTTTCTGATAAAACATGTGCCGTTGTTGGAATTGAGTAAGCTTGAGTGATTCTTATGCATGCAACAATTGTGAGGCTGCTTTGCATTCTGACGGCATTTACGGGAATCTTTCTGCGGATGTTGGCAGAGTGAATGCTAGACTGATGTGAATTTTGATTAAATGTGGTTTCTCGCGGGTAAGCTTGTTTGATTCTGGTGCATGGGAAGGAAAGCATGTGGCATCTCATGTCAATGCCCTGTGGATTGAATGTGGGACTGAAGTTTTAAGGGGGGATGTTGCAGGGTTGGAAGGGGGTTAGCTACAGCATAGGGCTTTTCTGGCATTTTAACACTTAATCAGACAGAGTGATATGAAAATTATCCTCAGCTAACCCATCAGCCTGATCAGAAAACCTCCTTTTGTTCTTGATAATGTTCAACTTATATTCATGTTGGTCCGTATCTTTCTCTTTCTAGGTGAGTAATGGTGGTGATGGTGCTTCTCCAAAAGTGGTGAGTACAGGTTTTCCATCAACGGTATAAACCAAAGGTGTGGAAAACCCAAAGTCTGGAAGTATTTTTCGCTTGCAATTTCAGGTTGAGCCCTATACTAATGTAGGCCACAGGGTTTTCAAAAAGAGGTAACGTATACACCTTTCCAGAAATGGGGCACTGAGTGTCCGAAATAGTGATGTCATAAGGGGAAACTAGGCCTTATGGTGGAGGGACAAAGGAGATAGTCATGGTTGACCAACACACTTGAATGCCTTTAATGACGGACAAGGGGGAAAAAGTTAGTTCCAATGTAAGCCACCAATTTCGGGAAGCATGTATAGGCCTAGGTTTATGCCCAATATCAATCAACTTCTCCATCAAGCTTGCTAGTTTTAGGCATTTTGTCAGAATGTGATTGACAGTCATTGGCTCAGTGTTGCGGGTGTGAAGATCATCTACATCAAAACACTGCTACAATATGTGTATTTCATGCCACTCAACTATGTCAATATCTCATTGATGTCCTACCATCAAACACTGTCCACGTATTTCACACCTTACTCAATGACTCAATCTCATTAACTATTGGAAATCAATTAGGTAGAATGAGGATGACTTTGATTACTGGGTGATAATCATTACATGTTTGATGGCATTCTGGAGAGCACATTCATCACATTTCAGGGAAGCTGGGTGCTTTAAGGTTCACATCCTTGAACGCTCTCAAAGATGATGCTACTTCTGATATGCTATTGATGTTGCCAAGACGTAATATGTCATTGTTGTCTTCAAATGGTTAAAGTGCATTATTACCAGCAATGGATGATATGATGGATTCTGACAGATGGAGAATGAGTAAAATCGTGTAGAATCGCAGAAACCAATCAATACCCTCGCCTAGATAATTGTGTTGCTATTTTTGGTGGCGAAAAAACCACGACCCACACATGGGTGATCAGTTATGCTTGACTGATCAATTTCTGATGGCCCTCCAAGGATTACATTTTCTTGCGAGATGTTATTGCTTTTCACTGGTTGGGGTGTGACTTCAGAAAATCCAGGCACGAATTGTAGACATGGTGTACCGGGTGCCTTATTTGAGATACTTCTTCAAAATATGTGACCCACCACGGCAAAATGAGTCGCATGTCGCACAGAAGATGAGCCTGAAATGGCACCTGGACATAATAGAAGCAAATGATATACTCAGATTTCACAAAAGGCAGACAATAGTGAAATGAACAACCAGTCCACCTCAACCTGTCAAGCTCGGAGTGACATGCGACTCATTTTGCCATGGCGGGTCACATACACTACCAATCTGGCAACACCGTTCTCTTTCTCAAACTCCTGGACCTGTTTGCTGGTTTACAAGCTTCTCATTGCCTGCCAGGCCCTACCTCATACCACAGGCTTCTACTGTTCACGAAGTCTTGAGAAAAAAACCTTTTTTTCTGCAAGAACTTGAGCCGTAAACTGATACCAGCAAAATAAGACAACCTTCATCTTGTTCATGTCAAATCTTATAGGATGTCTTACAAAATGTTAGAGAATCCATACAATTCATCAATCTGTTGATCATGCTCATAGCTTCAAGGGTCTGTCAGTTTTATCATATTCTATCATGTCCATCATGAATATGGTGAATATCGTCATAACGTCTGCTCGAGATCAAATAGAATCGAGTCGATTGGATTACGCCTGATTCATTTTATAATCAGTCAGATTACAGTAGATGATACTATGTAACGGATATGATATCTTGGCGGGGAATATGTACGATCGTTGCCAGTTCAGACAAGTTACGCCACAGGTTTAACCCTCAGAACTTAGCCCCATATTCTGTTCTAATAAAATGTTGGCAGTTTACTAAGGGTTGTAATTGGACTGACTCAGATTAGAAATGTTATAGTACTAATACAACCAGTGTGATATCTTGGCAACTACTGCTTTCAATGCAAGCTCTCCCATGCGTTTAATGCTTGATTTGTGACTTAAAAGTCAGGTTATGATTTGTGTGTGAGCAGTGGTCAAACAGTATCAATATCGGTACTACTTAATATACACTATGTTAAAACAGCAGTCTGGCCACAGTGTCACAGTCATTGCACCATCCCCAAATTAGTTGGGCCCTGATGATGGATAATCAGCTGAACACTCCTCATCATCTACAATGACACCTGCACCCCGAGCTGACGAGGCTCATTGTATTAGCAAACTTAATGAACCTTGCAAGCAAACAGTAAGGGGTACAGTCTTGGTCCATATCGGGGCTCAAAATTTGTTTGGATACGGCATAGCAGGGGAAATTTCAAGGGCACCAAAGCAAAAGATGAGAAAAATAGCAAAAGCCTTCATAGCCTCCTGAGGCGCAGGGCCTGGCGTGTTGGTCAAGTTGGTCGTGCAGACATAATGGTACATGAGTAAGGCATGAAGATTGACCACAGGTTAACTTTACACTAATCATGATAATCATCAGTTGTGGATTTCCTTGGCTTCATGTTAGCTTTGATATGATTTTGTCCTCCTAGAGGGTACAAAGATATTTATGTCCTTTGATTGAGCATTGCTAGGACTTCTGTCATAAGACTAATGGGCAAAACTGTTTCCTGTGCTATAAATGAACAGAGAAACATGCCCTAGCCTTTGGGCAGGACCCTCACCAGCTCATTTGCTAAACCCCAACGGGTGTCGTCTCATATAAGGTGGGCATAATTGGTGTAGACAGAGCTGATGCTGGGGGTTTCTGTTGGTGGCTGATAGACTTGTAGTAGAAGTGAGCAGGATCACTCCATCAATGTACTCCGCTGAATCTATCTTGTGTCTCGTCTGAGCTAAAGGTCACACCATATATGAAAGATCATGAAGATCATTTTGATAGTGAAGCCCTTTATATCAGGCATGTCAAAAATGTCCATCCAGTTATCAAACTAATGCATGTTGGCCTCGATCCGACAGACTGTTTCATGCTGACCACTCACTCAGGATTTTTAGTGACTTTCAATTCAATGTTGAAAAAACAGTATGTCGTCTTGAATGCCACCCACTACAAGTGCGATACTATTGAACATACATATACACCTAAATACTCGGCAGAAATCAGAGAAGTTAGATATCGTTTCCATGGCAACAGAAACCATCTGTGGCAACTAGAAGGTTAAGGCTCGATCAACAAGGATGATTTTGGTGACAGGACGAAGACTTTCTAATTGGTGGATTTCGGGGCTGTTCTTCGTCCCAATATCAGTTAATTGTTGGCTTTGCTTGGAGGACGTGTCCTTTAGATCAAATACGCTAATCAGTGCCTTGATAATTGACAAGTTGTGTGTTTTGTATCAAGTTTAGGTGATTCATCTGATGTCAGCAAGCCGGGGGAGGTGGGAGGTGTGGGGTTGTCAAAACTCGTCTCTGTAGTGGATAAACGGAAATCATCGACCTTCATCTGTCTACCCCTTGATTAAATGCGGTTTCATGCGATGAACAAGAAGAAACATCTGTTTCCCTCGCTAGCAAGAAGGGTGGAGCACACCTTTTGTTACAATAAGCCAGTCCAAGCTGCACTCCTTATCTGAGAATGTCTTGAGATAACACTTGAGAGAACAAGACAAACGTGACATCTGCTTGGCAAGAAATTGATCTGTCATGAATATCTCAAGCAACTTTAATACCCATGCAGTTCCCATCTTTGCATTAAGAAGACTCAGTAATTCCTCAAGAGATCAAGGCACATAGACACGTGACCTCTGCTAAGCCGGACAATGATCTGGACATGAGAAATCACAAGAATTTCATGTCACGAGTATTTTTAACTTAATGCCCATTTCCTATCTGATAAAACTCAAACTGAGAGAACGTGTTATATTGAAATATGACCTCTGCGTGGCAGGAAATTGATATATAGCTATGGAAGATCACGACTATTGATCAACGAAGCCAATGCCAGATCATGGAGATAAAGGAAGAGTGAGGAAAATCTGCTAAAATCGATTGTTCATTCCGAGGGGAGCTTGAATGGATACAATACCGTAATTCTAATGTGTTCCTGCGTAACTGTTTGGTTGTCGTGTTGGAAAAAGCATTGATTTTCACCCAATGTGCTCCCCAAAAACACAGGCTAAACGTAGACAGGAAAAAGTGTCTTTGAAGGTGAATGAGTAATATGAGAGGGTAACTGTTGACACAAGTACCAAGAGATGCATTTGATCATGTTGATGAGTAAGGTTCTTTTTCTATTGATCTGGCAATAAGAGGGTAATTGATGTCTGATGGCCATGTCCAGGCAGGATAAGAACTTGAGGTCTCACCATGTGGAGGAGGGGAAGAAGAGAGATGAGATCCACTTTCAGCCTTGATTAGCATAGATTATGCTGCCCTAGAAAGGTATTTGAAAGTATTCAGATGGATAACATCAGGTTACCTTACTAGATACAATGAACTTGTAGCCTTTATGCTTGGGTTAGTCACACCACTCTTCATGGTGCAGCATTCACCACCCACAGCCGTGATAATCCCCACTCTAACATCTCGGGTATGCCGTTGGATCTTTTTATTGCCACACTTGAGAGAAATCATCTAAGAAGCCTTAGATGACAAAAGATCATTCCCAGTAAGGATTGACCATAGAGTTTGTCGCTAGCTCAATTTCTTCCAGTCCTTAAGTTGAATGCCAGGGTGATTGATTTACCGTCCTCGTCTTATTGCATGGTTTAGAAAAACACACTGAAGACAAAAACACCTTGGGGTGCATTATTCTGTTGACATGAGACTGAGTCAGCGCATTACTTTAGCAGAAAAGACAAAACTGCTGTGACTCACGAGAAATCTTGTTCAACTCGGGCATAGAAACTCATCAAAAGTGCATCTTTTATTATCCTGAAAGAAATTATCAAGTATTTCCACAAATATTGCAAAATGTAATGATGATCTTTCCGGCCTTAACTGTGTGTCTTTTCCACGTGATTGAAGCATTTCTTATTTATCCCCGGGCTGAGTGGAAATCAAAGGGATCAGGCTGGGATAGAGGTTGTTCAGGACTCATACCATGTTGCCTAATCATGACATCAGCACATTTGCTTTCTGCATCGGTGGAAATTAGGGAGGGATTCTGTGATTTGGTGAGGTGTGGTTGATAAAAGGGAGGAAGAGTCTGACTTCCTGTACTTCAACACGTTTAAAGAGCCACCAAGTGAAAAAGGCAAATAAGAGTCTCCGGCTGTGGTCCATTTCCTCTTATCATTCTTCCACCCTACATCGACTTAGTTCCACCATTGATCTCAATTGTCATTGAGTGTCCTAAGAAAGTTGAAGTAACACCACTTTCATGATAGGTACTGGTACTGGTATGAATTATACAACCTCTCATGAAAACTGTGTTATTTCAACTTTCTTTGCTGCTCGAAAGGCATGGCATCCTCCTTGATTCTAAGTACACTCTCTCTTAATGTTCCTCTTCTTTTCATCCAATCAGTCAACTCAGACATTGCTGACCATTTCTTTATACACTGCTGTCGTAGAAAACATCATTGGGACTCATACAAACACAAAAGTTACTAATGTGTTTTGTGCAGAATGGTAAGCAAGTGATTTATAGATAATGGTCAATGGGCTCCCCATCAGGACAAATATTCCTGTGGGTCATCGTAATGATGTTGATTCCAGGCATGTGCCAGCCTGAAAGTGGTCATTACTGTCATAATCTCGCAATCGCTGGTACACGTTCAGGAAGGAGGGAGCAGATACGTTTTTGCATTTGTTCTTGTGGCTATCATTAAATGTATGGCTGATGAGTGTACCCAGTCTGCAATCAGCAGACGGAATGATCGGGTTCTGTTTGGGCAAAAGTTCTTGTCCACAGTGGTCAACATCATTTGAAACTGGTTAGTATTTCCCATGGTCAAATTTGTCAAACCCAGTTGTGTTCCATCCCTTGCCTTGTTCCACGCATTGGAGCTTAAGAAGAAGTAGGAAGTGGCATTATTAAGTGGTACAGAAGAAGCTTTCCATCTCTAGTTTCAAGGCCAACGTCAAATGAGTCCACACTCATGAACCATATTAACCAAGACACCGTCAATAAGGCTAACCAAATGAACAGGAAATATGACATTACCAACTGTTTGCCATCAGAAATTTGATCCCAGGATTACCGCCAGCAGTTATTAAACCTTTGATTATCGCTGGTCGTAGGAATTATTGACAGTTGGCTAGCGTAGCAGTCATGCTATCAGCCGCCTATTAGCCTGGGGAGGCTGACGGTCAGTCACAGAATCTAGCCAATCTCCTTGGTGAAGATTTCATTTTCCATGGTCGTTCCATGTACAAGCAGAGTAACTTGGTGTTGGAGATTTCTCCCATTAGCTGATTCCAACAGCACATGCAACTTTATTCCGATATTTTAATCACAGACTGTCACAACACCAATTATCTGCAATGGCTTTCTCTTGTTAAAAATTGGTTGAAGTCACGTGCTGCATTTTGTTTTCTGTAACCATGAAGTTGTCTGTCATCGGGATATGCTGTGCCCTGCCCCTGGTGCTGAAAAGTCATCCATGCTTGTGAGATTTGTAAAAGATGCCTTTTTGAAGGCCACTTTGCAGCACTATGAAAAGGAACAGAACCAGTGATCTGCACTAAAGTTACTCCAGGCTCACAGTCTCGTCTGGGAAGTTTCCGGTATTAATGAAATCTTCATGTCATGATGCAATTCCATTTCATTTAAGTCGCTGTAAATAATTTGTGAAAATTTCAGTTTCCATGGAAACCTGTGTGTGTCTGGCCGTAAAGTGTTTTCCTCTCAAATTTTTCAAGTCTTTTCCTCTTCATCAAGCCTTTAAATCCTTTCACAAAATTCAATCACAGAATTGACAACATCAGAAAAGCAATTAACAAGTATTGAATAATGAATGAGGTAAAATTTGAGTCTTTCTCCTCCAGTAGTTGAAATACCTCCCACAGATTCCTTCATGATGGTCTTCTCGTAAAAGACAATCTATAATTGATTGCATGCCATACTTCAGAGCTCAGAGTCACTTGTTTGACAGTTACACTAAGCGAGACTAAACTCACGTGGCATCAGTAGGATTCTTAGCATTTCGTCACCTTCGACAGTATAGAGTGAAACTTTGGGCTGTTCCTTGAACCCAATCCTGGCTTCATGGGAGGAGTAGCTCTACAGCTTGTGTGGATTGATTTCTTATAGAGATCCCCTTTGCCTATTGGCAATTTTCTGATGGTAGAGACAGGACTAGGGCTCTTTATGGGTGTATGTCATCCCTTTCACATGTATATGTGAAACCCAAGCTGTTCCCTCATCTCAGTTACAAGACTCAGTCGTGGCTAATGAAAAGGGAAGATCTACTGCTTGCGTGGATTGATCTTCATCTGACATCCCCATTGCCTATCGATCATCCTCAGATGAAAGAGACAACTGTCAAATGCTTCCAATACATCATCTTAGCACTATCTCCATCTCCAACTGATGTAAAAAGCCTCATAATAACAGTTCTCGCAGACAGATCTAAGGGTGTCTTCCCTCTTCTATTCCAGGATCTGCAAGCAGAAATTGAGGCCCATGAACATGCCTTTGAATCACTCACAAGCCAAGGCCGTCAACTCTCCGACCGGGAAGACCACAAGGTGCTGAGGAAACGAATCGATGAAATGAACCAAAGATGGATGAAGCTCAAAACGAAATCCGTGGAAATTAGGTTGGTGTAATTTGGGCATCGATAATCTATGCTGGTCAAGGCATGTCCTGTCCTCCTTCATCTTGACCCACAAAGTCTGTGACATCGAAAGACTGCTCCTCAAGATATTAGCTATACGAGCAACAGGGAACCTCGATGGCCCTTCTGCTTTAGCTATTAACGAAATTTTGTTTTGCAAACTTTGTTTTCATGTGTTTACATTCTCTCTTGCTCTGCACAACTTTTTCAAGCTTTTGATCGGAAACAATCAAGGCCCTTGGGTTACCTCGTCAGCATGTCATCCCTGCTGGCTAATTCGCTGCAATTGTTGACTCAGAGATGTTCCTCTCATTGTAACGTTTTCTCTCCCATCGTTTAAAACATACAAAAACCCCACTAGCATCTCAGCCATTCAGACTCTACCAAAGTTCTCTATCACAGCAGGTCACTGAGCGACTAGTCAATGGTGAACTCGCTGTGTAATCTCCGAGGATGATGGAGACGATGATTACTTGCCGGCAGGGTTTCAAGGCTGACGCGCTATTATAAACAGAGGCTGAATGTGATTGGAAAGAAAATAGCAAGGCCGGTGGAAACATTTCCCTGGCAAATTAACCCCTTTTAGATGTCTCTTGATGTTGGCAGCAGGTTGCTGCAGGCTTTTTGCTGGATTTTTCACCAGTATGCCAAAACCTTCTAATTAATAAATTTCTTCCTGTGTGCTTGATTCTTCAGAGGCCGTCTGGAAAGTAATGCTGAACAATGGACTGCTCTGCTGACTACCCTGAAGGAACTGATTGAATGGTTAGCCATGAAGGATGAGGACCTCTCCTTGCAACAGCCAATCGGGGGTGACCTGCTGTCGGTCAAGAAACAGAACGATGACCACAAGGTACGACAAGCTATAAGTAATCATCATTTCCGAATTGACCCCCCAACTGATTGTTTTAATACTGGGTGCCAGATGGTTAACAATTCGTGCTGACATCCTTGATAGCTTGTTGAACATGCTGAAATAAAATATGGATGATGATCTCCAGAAGACTGTTCTTATGTTCATGTTTGTTTGCTGTAGGTTTTCAAGAACAACTTGGAAGAGAAACGACTGCTGATAGAACACAGCCTTGAAACTGGCAGGATGTATCTGAGGGAAGAAAAGGAAGAAAAACGCACAAGTTCGGACAGCGGGGAAGGGAGTCAGTCGGGTAGGTTTCAACACCTCAATCGCTTATTTCGAGACTAGGCATTGTTTGTCTCCATCAGGTCTCTACTATGACTGCAATTTGATGTTCAGGTCATATCAGAAGGAGAAGAGCTATCTCGGAAACTACCGGTGTTGATGACTGGTCTAAATATGACAGTGGTCTGTCAACATTCATACAGCTATCCTTGAAGATAGGTCAATAAGCAGATGAACTTACCAACTTAAAAGCAGGAGACAGTGAGCTAATATTAGAATCAGTTAAAAGTAAACCTTCTTTGGCTGCTTAGTTGATAAAGCCAATTGGTCTCTTCAATCTCGTTGATGTCTATTTCTGGACATTAAGAGGAAGGAGCCAGTCCAAAAAATGTTTTTGAATAATGAATTTTTCAACAATTTGTTTCATGAGTGCATAATCCATTAGTGTTTTGAATATCCCCTTTGATTTTGCAGAATCTGAAATTCCCTCTGGTGAGCTCACGCCGGAACAAGAAGCCCGCCATATTGTTCGAAAGATTCGGCATCATGTCCGATTACTCAACCGGAAATGGGCCGAGGTCAACCAAAAATCTATAGAATGGCAAGCGCGGATTGACGACATATACAATGTGAGTGCAGTGAGTCTGCAAAAAATCTTAGTTGTTTATTGTAGCGATTAGTATGACGTGTTAGTCCAGGATGTCGCCTATTGCTGGTAAACAATTTTATGACAATCCACAGAAAAAGTAATGTCTGGTACTAATACAACTTTGGTGTCCATCAAAAATTGCCTCGGCTCAATTGATTAAAGACCTAATCATCATTATTTGAAACACATGATTCGGTTACAAGAATGCAAGTATTCAGTGTTCAGTATGCGTTATGGTCATGATCATATTCTCATCAAATGATGCATTCCATTCTTCAGAAACTGGATATCTTCCATCGAGCCATGGATGATTTCCAAGGGAAGCTGTTGTCGGCTGAGCGTGAGAAGGCCCGGTGGCAGTCGATCGAAGATATCTTTACGGTTAGCTTACAGGATGAAATCGATCACGTTAAGGTGAGAGTTGGTTTGATATGTTGGCCTTGGAACTCCCATTTCCCTTTGAGCTCTTGTTTCATGTCTGTTGTCAGGCTGTCAGTGGCCCATGCAATGCTTATCAGCAAATTTGATTGGTTAAAGTCTCAGCGTAAAAAATCCATGTCTTACCACCAAAAAGTACTGAGAGGTGTATAGTTTAGTTCTTAAGCTGTATCAATATGACGCATGGCAACAGACAGGGCCTCCACCTTTTGGTTTGTGTCTGCACTAGATGACTTAACAACGTAACTTTAGATCATCCAAGTTGTGTTGACGTTAGAAATGGATGATGAATATGACGCTAGCGTAATAAGGTTTGTTTATCCAAAACAGTTCAGTATTAGTGATGCAGGTATTTGACAAGCAGTCATTAGTCGATTGGAACATTCTTCGATTTCTCAACTGTTCAATTTACTCAAGGCCAGTCCTGTTTCTAAAAGTGATCTGAATGAGATGAACAATTGATCACCAATCCCATCTCATCCGATTTCACTGATGGTAAATGTTATATGTACCAGATATATCTGTGAACCGGTAAACCGAGCTAGGTGAATTGAACTTTTTGCACCTGGGTTATTGATGAGGTATAATCAAATTTCAAACTTTAAATCTTAATAATACTTATCAAGTTATTATATAGTATGGTATTTGTTGCTATTTTTCTCCTCAGATGGCAGGTCTGTTGATCATCATCACTCTTTGGAGTGAATAAACCTAAGACATGTACTTGCTTACCCTTACGAAAATGAATCCCAATTCACCATGGTCATTTTTGGTCTCCACAATTCGTCAAATGTCTATTTTACTTGCAGGGCTTCCAGACCCGTATCACACCGCTCCAACATGACCTGGACCACCTCAACAACCTCGCCAACGAATTCCAAAATGCCAACGTAGTCTTGTCTCATATAAATGTTAATAAATTAGAAGACCATAATACTAGGTAAGCTAATAGTGCACCAATTTGCCTCATTCTCCAAATATTGGTTATTTTTTGTCTTCCGTGTTGGCCATCTTT
This sequence comes from Lineus longissimus, assembly GCF_910592395.1. Lineage (NCBI taxonomy): Eukaryota > Metazoa > Nemertea > Pilidiophora > Heteronemertea > Lineidae > Lineus > Lineus longissimus. Next base: position 3,104,584 of record NC_088312.1, on the reverse strand, counting down.
GATTTTGCACCTCATATTGCCTACATTGCACCTCATTGCCTACATTGCACCTCATTGCCTACATTGCACCTCACATTGCCTACATTACACCTCATTGCCTACATTGCACCTCATTGCCTACATTGCACCTCATTGCCTACATTGCACCTCATTGCACTTCATTGTGATGACTAAAGCAGTTTAGTTTTAGTATCAGCTCCTGAACATAAAGGTTAGGTGATGTCAGTCTTGGAAACTTTGCCAGGATGTGCTTCACTGTCAAACTGTACTAACGATTATCAAATTCAATTTCAGATGGAAATCCCTTATAGACAGTGTAGATGATTACTTAAAACGATTACAGAATGCTCTTCGAGAGTTTGCTCCAACATCCCAACACTTCTTATCTGCTTCAGTGGAGTCGCCATGGGAGCGGGCGGTGGCAGGGAACAAAGTGCCTTATTTCATCAAGTAAGTTCCGCTACCAGGGGTGGGAGTTAAGTACTGACGCAACCAGTGGGCTTGTTAGCATCTTTACCCAAATAGGATTTGGTGCAGAGCAGAATCCACTGATAAACACTTATGTTGTTGAAGGAGAATTAGAACATATATTATTTTTAACTGTTTCTTTCTTTTTCTAGTCATACCACCGAAACCACTCATTGGGATCATCCACAAATGACGAAGCTCCTGCGTTCTCTGTCCGAGTATAACCATGTTCGATTTTCTGCTTATCGCACTGCCTTGAAACTCAGGATGTTACAGAAGAAACTGTGCTGTAAGTACTACAAGGATATCAGAGCCTTATTCAAACAATTACTTAAACTTGTCAGATACGACTCCTCTTCATATCATGCTGTGAAAATCAGCAATTGTAAGGTTGTAGTTCTGATTGATCAGCTCATCTGAGGTCTACTTAAAGGCTTCAGGAGATCAAGCTGAATACGTCAAGTTGGTTGATAACCTCTTCCATAGTTCTATAAACCGCAAACTTTAACATTTTCTTCTATTTTCATTTCAGTACATTTACTGGGCATGCATATAGCATCCGATGCCTTTGATAGTCATGGCCTTCGTGCTCAAAACGACAAGCTGATGAATGTGATCGAGATCATAAACTGTTGTCAGTCGATGTACGAGCGGGTAGCGGAGGAACATCAGTCAGAACTAGTCAACGTTCCACTCTGCATAGATTTGGTGCTAAATTGGTTACTCAATGTTTATGATACGTAAGTACCTACAAAAACTTACTTCAGAAACTACCAAAGCTGCTCAAATTATTTTCTGTGCAAATGTTGACCACGTCCAGATTCTCTAGCACTGCAGCATTACTCAAGAACTGATAATGTCATATTCTCATCACAACCTGTCAATGGAGAGTGATTACCCTCAGACACCCTGGGGACCCTCCGGCTCATCAGTTTTCAGGCTGATTGGACTGCGGTGTATCCATGGGACTGCTAGGCGACGCCAGGCAACGTGTCGCTTTGTGGCGCAAGACCAAGGTTATCTGTTAAGTCAAAATAAAAGGTTCACGCAATATCACTGTATTCCTACTTATTTCAGTGCACGTAGTGGACGTCTTCGAGTTCTCTCTTTTAAAGTAGGAATCATTCTCATGAGCAAAGCTCATCTAGAAGACAAGTACAGATGTAAGTTAATCTTCTCCCAAATTTGAATCTTTCGAAACTCCTTTTAAGGGCCAATAAAGTCTCGATCAGTACTGGTCAAAAACCCCCGAACAAGTGGAGCTCTCTCTCTTGACCTATCTGGATGTGTTGAGTACCACTGGACCTAACCTCTGCATTTCTGTGGTGCAAGGTATTCACTGTGTGATGTGATTTCCATAACAAACCTTGCCTTCGCATTTTCAGATGTCTTTAGACTGATAGCTGATGCCAATGGCTTCGTGGACCAGAGAAAGCTTGGCCTCCTCCTCCACGACTGTGTACAGATCCCACGCCAGCTTGGGGAGGTGGCTGCTTTTGGTGGAAGCAACATCGAACCAAGCGTACGCAGCTGTTTTGAAAAGGTAATGAAGGTGAGAAGGCACTATTAGGAACTTACTTCTTCTTTGCATTTACTGTCACTCTCAGTGATTACTTGCGTGAGCATTTTTGCATGCCACACACATATGGACACCAGTCGAGTGTTTTGACTGAGGGAGTTTGCCATGGTATAGGCACAGGTAACTTTGGTTTTAGGCTCATTTAGAGAAGCAGGCAGTATAGGGTTAGTGTCTTGCCTCATGGTTACCATAATATCCAAGCAAGGGACCTCCTTGGTTGTCTGTACATAGCTAGAGCCCTAGTCCCTGTTCGGGTAACCTGTCCTCCATCGTCTCACTGCTTCAATTGCTGAACATCAATACTCAAATCTAACTATTCACTTTCCTTTCTAGGCCAATGGTCGCCATGAGATCCAAGCGAGTGACTTTCTCGACTGGCTGAAATTAGAGCCCCAGTCCTTAGTCTGGTTACCTGTCCTCCATCGTCTTGCTGCCTCAGAGTCTGCTAAACATCAAAGCAAGTGCAATATCTGTAAGGAATGCCCAATTGTGGGATTCAGGTAGGTGAAGATTCGTATCACTGACTGAAGAATTCACTGCCACTGTTATGCTCAGATGATAAATGCATCATATTCCGTTAATTGTATGAGACTGAAGACCTTTTATTTGGAAATGACAGTAAATTGTCTAATCGCTCCCAAAATTCTTGTGTTAAATGAACCGACAGTCTGACCAACTGATAAAAAAGAAATACTCTAATGTCCTCTGACTGTGGCTTACGTTGTCTTTCAGATATCGCTGTTTACGGTGCTTCAACTTTGACATCTGTCAGAACTGTTTCTTCTCAGGCAAGAAATCTAAAGGCCATAAACTCACCCACCCTATGCAAGAGTATTGTACAGCAGTAAGTATTAGCTCTAGAATTCAAAAATGAAATCTTGCAGAATCATACTAAAATGAAGAGTTTGGTTCAAAAAATGGTTTTCACTTGATTTGTCCTTTTGTTGAGAGTGCTTTCAGTCCTTAGTACAGACTGGTTGATTTCAGTGTTTGACACAAGATGGAACCATCAGCCTCAATTCTTAGTTAACAGTTATGAGGTGGGGTAGTTTTATTGACCATTGCACTGCCCTACCCAGTTACCCTTACGAAAATGAATCCCAATTCATCTTGGTGAAATGATGATTTACCATAATGAATTCAGATTTACCATGGACTTCAAATATTTTTTCATCTCAAAATTCAGAAAAATTTCAAAGTCCAAAAATGATGATATGTGGACTTAAAAAATATTTCATCTTTCAGAGGTGAATTTTTTCATTGCACTTTTAGTCTATCACCTAACCTTCAGCCCTCAGCCCTGCTTGTGGTAGCATTGACTGCCTTGTAGTGTGCAATATCTAGGGCGTGTAAAAAGCTTGATCTCAATGCAAAACTATGACAGTAAGAGCTGTGCATGTATTTGGTCCATAGCGAATGGTCGAAGGATTTTCTGGGTGGATTCGTCCATTTTGTATGTGAGAGACAGAGGTGGGAGTTGTCCATGGACATGGTGACTATCTCAATCTTCACGTGTTGAAAAATAAGGAACTCGGTGGGTCTCGAGGCGCCATGGACATGAGGTCAACACCTACATTGAGGTTGTTTTTTGTGGGTTAGCTTAATCTATCATGTAGTGTGAACTGTTTCAGGTGGCATGGGGTGGTTAACAACAGGTTGATCTTAGATAAATTTTACTTTTGGGAATTCTTTTGTGGTATGTTGAACAAATCTAAGCCCTAAAAGGTGCTCAACCATTCTTTGATAAGAAATGATATGAAATCTTCCTCATCATAAGATGGTAAAAAAGCATCAGTGGTAAAACCAATATCAGTCATATCACTGCTGGCAGATCGATCCCAATCTTTTGCCCATCTCTTAATCATGCACGCATAGTAAATCACCTGTTGCTATGGTGAGATATGAGGTTTCCATGGCAACAAGGAATACTAAGGTAGCAGGGTTAGTCTATGATAATGCTGTATTGAGAGATCTCCAATATGAGGGGCAAACCTGTTGACACAAGGGTTGGAGTGACATTTTGGAATATATGAACAGAAATAGTAGTTTTTAGATAAAAAAAAGCCTAAGACATCAGACCTCATCTCCTTGATTCACCAATCATGTTCCAGTTACTATTACCTGTACCCTAAAATGACCACCTACAGTAGAGATCGGTAGGGTAATAAACAAATAGATGAAAAATGGAATTTTTGCACAAACTGATCGGGTTTCTTTCAGCGCTTCTGCTAACAGGCTGCTTTGGCTAGCCTAGCTACTAACTTTAACCCCATCTATTATGGCCTTTCTCTCTCATCTCGTTTACTGTTAAAGACAACATCTGGCGAAGACGTGCGAGACTTTAGCAAGGTGCTGAAGAACAAGTTCAAGTCGAAGCGCTACTTCAAGAAGCATCCGCGGTTAGGTTACTTACCCGTACAGACAGTATTGGAAGGAGACACATTAGAAAGGTAGGGAGCATTCGTTATTTCGTTTATCTCGTCACTGTGAACCATTAAATTTCCACGGATGCTTTATTTTTGTGGATTTCCTTAATCACCTAGATTTGCACAAAAAAATGGAAGTTATGAAAATTGAGAGCACTGGTGCCAACTTTCTCTTGGTTCTGTCGGCATTTTCATTGTCATTTTCTTTTAAGTCCGAGCTGTTGAACATTGGGAGTAGTCCAATCTCTTTTCTATACAGTGCATTATTATGCTAAAGGAAAGTGACAATAAATTTGGATGCAAATGCTTGCTGGACACCCTCCATCTGTGAAAATAAAAAGCGTTAACGCAATCATTGGAGAAATATTCTGGTTTGTCATGTTTATTGCCATTTTATGGCTGAAGCAGTAATACCTTTCATGTTTCACAATGCAAGAAGTTTTCCTATGGTAATAACCATGAAATATGAATTTTTTATGCCAGGTTTGTAGACAGATCGAGGGTTTTATGACTTTTTAATTTCGCACTTGTTGGTATTCCATCAGCAAGGGACCCATTCTTCTACAATAGATGATTAGTTGACAATAGTTTTTATGCGTCTGGGTAGTTATCACGAAAAGATAAAAGAACAATATTTATACCTTGAAACATATCTCTGGTCCGTTGGTAGAGATAGGCATTTCATACAATTAAATATTGCTCTAGTTAAATTTTCGCTGTTTTTTTCTCTGGGAGCTTTGAACATCTCGGTCAAATATATTACAAGGTATAGGTTTCCTGGATGAATATAATCGTGAAACTGAATATCAAGAGAGCTTGCGAATCGGCCAGATTACAAAACAGTTCCTGCTACATCAGCCAGGTCATCTTTGAGCTAATCATATTTACAAAAGTGCGTTCGTCCTAACAAGAAATAAGTACTCACGATTGGATCCAAATAAGAGGTTGTATCCATGTCATGTCCCAAATAGTGTTTTTTACCGAGAGCAATTCCAGTCCAACCTCTTGTGTATTTTGTTTGATACTTTCAGAATTTTTGGTGATAATTGGACAATTTTTTTTGGTGATGTTGGTGTTTCATTTGATTTCGTTGGCTTGCAGATTCTCAGAACGGAGATGCCGAGTGCGAGGCAGAAAGTAAATATTTTTTTGCAATTTTTTTTTCTATTGATTTCTCTTCACGCCTGTGATATTGCAGTCTCAAAGTGTTTATATTTATCAAAACGAGATTCTGATTTGCATTGTGAATATATTTTTTCTAGCTTGTGCACATTTGAGCTCTTTTTGTTTGATTTCTTGCATCAGAAATTCATTTCGTAGGCACGATTTTCACTACACCTATTTATGCAAACCTGTTATGCAAATATATTCATGCTCTTAAGAGTCTGAAATACACCACATTTTGCCTGTTGTTCTCTATTCTAATGAAGCGTCTTGTCTTGTAACAATTACCGATATTCTACAATTTATCGCTAGAAACCTTTTATGTTCCCCCTATATGACGGAGCCTCATCAACTGGACCATAATGGCCAATTTGGTGTCTTTTCACCAATTTGTTGGCCATCTTCCTGGTACTCGTCGCTTGATTAAGCCAACAGTACCAGCAAGTCTGGTCTAGTATATTGATTAAATTCTAGTTCCAATTACTGTTTCGATGGTACCCGAGCTCGTTCATTATCATGATATCTTCAAACAGCAGGTGAGAAATTCAAACATTGTATATCCATTTGAAGTTTTCTGGTCCCTGCCTCATTTCGTTTCCAAGGCATGAGACTATGTTTTGAAGCATAGCATCTTGTTACTTTCAAAGGTTTGTGGTTTGTAAACATTTTCTTAGAAGCTTTTGACTTTGTCTTCTCACTGTGATCTCGAGATGCAAGCAACTTTAACATGTTTGGTTTTGAAATTTGTGAAATTCAATCTTTCCTTTGTTATCATATGTGATGACTAAGAACTCTAGAGTGTCAACAGAGATGAAGAACATCAGAGTGTTACCATAAATGAGAAGAATTTCTTTCCCAGTCTCAAGGAACAGTTGTTGATCATCTTGAGAGAGAACCTCTTGAGCACGCTGTCTATAAGGCAGCCATCTCTTGATAAAAAACACCTGATTAGATGGCAAATTGACATGCAAGCTTTTCCTCGCTGTGCCAATTTTATGATGCTGTCTTGTTTCATTATGAAGACTAGACATTAGATGACCATGCATAATTGACTTGAGCCACCATGATTCTATTATCTCATGGTCAATAAAGTTGTTCGTGAACACTAGAGTTTTCCACTTGAGCATGTGTGTGCTCATTGGGGTGGTGACTTACATGTGTTCTATCACCAGGCATCGAGGAAATCGCTAGCGGTACTTATACTGACTTTATATGAACCAGTGATGTGTGAGTTTCTGGTGACTTTGATGAGCTACGGCGTTGGCGTGTTCGCACGACTCAAAGTCAACTGTCATTTGCTGTAAGCGACTCTTGATTGAAAGTGAGGAAGCTATGTTCCCTTGAGCAAGACGATTACACTGTGTGTCATTTGATTGATGTCTAAGTTCTGCTGTTTGACAACAAGGAAAGCGTCATCTATTGGTAATAAGAACACTGGCGAAGATCCTTGGCTTGGTAATCCCTTGAAGTTCTGGTAAAAAGTAATGTCTTGGCATCATTGGTTCTTTTTCATCTTTAAGGATCAGGAGTTTGCACTTGCAGTTGCTTTGATGATGAAACTAATTTCTGTTCAAAGGGTATATTGTTCAAACTATGACACAAGTGTTTCTGTTGATTCATTGTATCATGTGCTTCAAGTCAAGCTGCAAACTTTAGTTGAGAAGAAACCATGACCAAGTAGGTAATCTCTTCATCCCATTCTTCAAGATCATTTTGAGCCTCTTTCTTATATCACAGTCGATAACATCAAGGAAGAGATTCCTTCAAGCTGACAAGCCAAACATTGTTTTTGAGCACGAGGTGTGTTCAATCCTCTTACCTTCGAATACCATGTCATGCCACAGGGTCCTTCTTTGGTGTAACCTCAGCCACTCATATCCCTGTTCCGATTACAAGCTATGGAAACTAACCATGGAAACCTCAATAATCTCAGAAGATATTTCCTTTTCAAAATCATTTCCGAGCCCTATCTAGGCATACAATTTCAGATCATTTGAGCATCCGATCTAGGGGGATTCAGATTTGGAAACCTTAGACTGAAGATCAGTTGTCTTGATTGGTGAAATTTACTCTCGATTTTGTGATGGAGTTAATGATTCGCATTGTTCTCAGCACTGATAATGGGTGTATCGTTTCCCTGGACAACCCTCCTATCAACAGGTAGGTCCTGATGATAACGGTTTGCCCACTCATCACAAATAAAGGCAATGTCCCTTAGATGAACAGCACCTATAATTTCCAAACCTTTGTTGCCAAAAGGAGACATGTGAGGTTATCATCCCTTTGTCAAACATGTTGCAAGCTATCATCTTTTGTTGAGGAATTTAAGACAAAGTCTGTTGATATTGTGTGTGATTTTTCAATTTTATGGTGGAAATACCAAGTGTTCCCAAGTGGTGTGGTGTAAGTTTTGCCATTTTGCTTTGGTTCTGCGGCATTCTTGCTGAATCCGGTTCGAAGGACAACAAAAAGTGACCTAGTTCCTGACAAGGCTCCATGCCATTGGCTGCCTAAATTGTTACCACAAGGCATGTGCCATCTCTCCTCCCAAAGTGGTGTGGATGTGATCAATAACATTATCCATGATTTGTTGCAACCTATCTGTATGCTCAGCGAAGCAGGTAAAATTGTTTCACAGGGAACTTGGTGAATTAGTGCTAATTGTATCCAAAAGCAATGTTCATGTCCCTATTATGACTAATGAAAACTAGCTATGTAGATGCCCAGCCTTTTTAGCCCGGCAGGATTCTGCTGTGTCCCCAAGTCCTACCTTGAACATATTGAACATCCTCAATTGTAATATTCTACACCAGGAAGTGCCATTTAGCACTTAATTATTTATCCTGATGTTCTAGCTAGCTATAAACCTGTTGATATAGAGAAATAATTGGGATCTTGTGGGCAGTGCGAAGGCAGTTAGAGTTCATCTGACTCCAGGTTGATGCATCTGTGACCACCTCAGTATTGGCGTGTGGGTGGAATGAATCTCTAATCCGTACACAAATTAAAAATTCATGACAAAATGGTTTTGTGACCTACGCTTGTGTTACCTAATATTTCTGGAGTAATTTCGCTGCAAATTTGATACACTGTGAAAAAAATTTCATATGTAATTCAAATCATATCACTTACACCATCAGGTCTCTAAAAGATAGGTTGCTAAGAAGTCTCTGTCTCAGTGTAGAGCAGATTCCTCGTCTCAAGCCCCCTCCAGAGCTCTCAGATTCAACCTCGATTTCTTGGTGTGTCAAGTCCATGGTTTCACATGAATAATTGACTGAGGCATAGTTTTGAACACATCAGTATCTTTCTTTATGTTGGTCGAATGCTGCCTTCAATATCAAATTTGAAGAAAAAAATCTACCAGATGGTTAGTTCTTTGATTGGGTAGGGTTTTGCTAATTGTGAAGTTTTATGTTTTAAGCTTTTGTTCCATGATTAGTAGATACCGCTGGCGTCAATATGTCACTGAATCATGTCATTTAGCTATCAGAGCTAATGCAAATATTTTCTGAACCCATGCCAGACTTGCCATATCCAATCGTCGTATCGGTTTTATCATTGCGGCCCGAGTAATAGATTACCACAGTCTCCCCTAGCGTTGCTAATGGTAGCGTCCATATTGCGCATGGCTCTGACGACGATTGCTGGCATGAATGTGAAAACCAGTGCTACTCAATAGCAACAAGTATTCCTCGTCTATCCCCTGTGCTTGGCACATTGTCCTGGTGCTTGGCGAACATGGTAATGGGGGGTATCCTGTGTCAGGCCTCTGACAGCAGTCACAGTCTGGCAGATGTAGTGCCAAAGGAGCGGATTACCTTAGTGGCAGGCTCAAGGTAGGCTATGTATCAATTTTCAGTTTACAATTATGCACTCCATTAGAATTCAGGTTGACCCTGACCTTCTTGTCTATTTTGGCAAAGTGTTGGCAATGACTTATATTTTTTTTCTAATACAACATTATCTTTTCTGTCATTGAGTTGGACCGAGGCTGATTATCACTGTTTTGGTAGGCTCAAGGTATGTGTCAGTCAAAACTACAATGTATTCAAAGGTTACCCCAGACTCTATTTTGGCACTCGTCTACCAGTGGATTGTCAACTTGATGACACCTTGGCATTCATTTGTGGATGTCACCTTGACATTCATTCGTGGAAGTCACCTTGACATTGACAATCATGTGTGGATGTAACCTTGACATTCATTTGGTTTAGGCACAAGTTGTATTGTTCTGCCTGTCGATATGAACTGCCTTCCCATCAGATTAGCATTCTAACTAGAACCCTTTCCCCTTCACTAGCAAATTGGTCAACTTATACTGAGGAAGTCAATCATAACTGCTGACTCAGCTAATGTGTCCTAATTTTGCCCCTGGTGTACTGTTACTTTAATCCTGCTGCTGTACTCCAACAAATGTGATGAGTTATCATCAGTAAGTATAAATCAAATCACAAGTGACTTCATCCATAAACCAACTCAACAGGTCCAAGCAGTGGCAATGAATTCTAGCAGACAGTATGACTCATGGCTGGGCGACCAATGCCTCATGATAGATGGTGACTGCCAGGACTGCCAGGACATTAAGATGGATCATTTTCTGACAATCCTTGGAAGAGTGGTGGCTTTTCTAGCCGTGATGTTTGAAATTCCTCTTGTTTTGCTGGTGTGGTTTTTCTGGTAAGTCCAATTCGCCTCCTGTCGGCTTCTTGCCATGTTTGTATGTTCAGTTTTGAAGAGCGCGTCTTTGTATAAAGGTAGGGATGGATCAAATCAATGAGACATATCGTTGCTACCAGCTAGCTGGCATGATCAACCCCTGAAAGATTGGCTGGGGTAAATTTCCCTCATAGGTTGCCCAATGCTAGTGCTAAAGATTGCTCACCTCCCCTTCTTGGATCGGAGAGGGGCGCCACAATCCTTTCAAAACATCAGGATTGGAAATTTGAGGTTCTTTGAGTTTAATGTTCTGGTGTCAAAGGTATGCTGTCAATGGTGTGCTGTCATTGTATTGCTTCCCTCTGATATTTGAGATTTCTGCTTTTTTTCTGGAACTGTCTAGCATGTCTAATGCAACATCTCTAAGGACAGATGAAAGGTTATGGGTATCACCCATTCTGATTTATGCACCTGGATCAATTAATATTTTCTTTGGTCCACATACTTGTATTGAAGTTTTTCCAATATTTGTCATTATGAACACAAGACTACTTGAAATTCCCAATAGTTTGTGTGGCCTTTAGTCTGGAGATTGAGAAAAGTGGATTCATTAAGTGTGAGAGGCTTAAGACATGGAATTTGTGGAACGAAATATATGCAAATGAAATCATTCGTGTCGGAAGTGTTTGGCACTTGATTGGCACGCCAGTTTTCATGATGAAGGAGGGTTCATGAATATCTAGTAAACATGGTAAATGTTGAAGAGTGGCAACCATTCTGAGTATTCTAGGACATCAGAGCTTTTTGTCGCATGCAAATATGATTGCAGCTTGCCGCAACAAAAATTGCTTGTTTGCGGATGCTAATTATATTTTCATAACTGATCAACATCCAGTGAAATCAGCCTCTGCAATCACGTGACTGTTTCCTATGAATCGGTGATGTTCTGTGGACCCATGGTATAACAGTGAAACCATTAGCCAATGTCAATAAATACTCCTGTCAGTTTTGCTAAGTAGATAGACAAAAAAGTAAAAATGGCGTGTAATGTTGGCGAAAGCTGTCAGCAGACGTGACTCTGCTGTATTTTTCATCAGCAAGTGTGTTCAAACCGTGGAATTATTTTGGTACAATTATGGAGAGATCATAAATGGTGCCGGCAGCAGCAGAATTATAGGTTTTTGATTAGCGGGGATTGGTGGCCAAGGCGTAAAAGCCTATATGAGAACTTGGCTGATTTTCTTTTTGTGGTTTTGGCATGTTGTCATTTGCACGTTCTGTTGAGAGCCTGGGGGCTTGTTCTTTGATGCCAATATCAATAACCGGGCCCACTGTTAGTTGTGTGGATGTAATCTTTACTGATGAACCAGTTATAAGAAAATATTTGGAGGTAAGTAGCCTAAGTAAGTCTGATATCAATGGTTTCGCTCATTCTGTGGGCGGTGTACCATTCGTCTTCTTTTTTTTGCTGGCATTGACGTCAGAAAGATCAGTTGCCATAGCGCACTCGGCTTCAGGCTGTCAGTACCCAGGAATTTTTAGTTGGAAGTTCTTCAATATTGCTATCAGTTGCAAAAGAATCCATGTTTCCAAGATTGACACCTAAAATCTCAAAGATCACGACAGGGACATGTTTACAGACTCCAAGGTTCAAGCTTCACTGAAGACGAAATCGCTTCTAGGTATCAGGATATCAAAGGAGCGATACATGTTTTGACGGTTTTCAGACTGTGAAAAGAAGTTATACATGTTTCGGAGGTAGTTTTTAACAGGATTTGTATCCATTGGTTGATAGATTCCCACTCCTTTGTGAAAGTTGTTGGTATCTGCTGAGATTATGTCTCAGTCGGCTGTTTTGCCTCCTAATAGCACTCTTCTTTTCGTCATCAATAAGCCGCTCCTACGTATCGTTGCTCAAGTCAGGATTTGCTTTGCTGAGCCGTCTCTTGGGAGTGCCCCTGTTATGGAATTATGATCAAAACTTGAGATTTTTCTACCCACATGTATGTTTGAACACACCTTTTGTATTTGTGGGGCAATACGAAACTGTTCTATATCTTCATTGATGATATTGTAAATTGGCTCTAGTTTTATTAGGAAGTCGGCGGCTCAGATAAAAGTCCCAGCACATACAGGGTAAGCCTCAACAAATATTGGCTTTGATGACTTATCGGTGATATTCTTCCAGAGTCTAGCGACGGCAGCCTTGAAATCTTTCCTTTGGCTTCAGATGAAGAACTCGCCTCTGGGAACAATTGAATTCAAGATGGGTCCTAACTGAATCAAGATCCCAATATAAATACTGTTAAATGAAGCAAGCCTAACTTTGTGGCCTTGACAATACATTTGATATTGCTTTCTCATAACATAGGTCCCATGGTGGTCTTCAGCAAATATTGTGATTGGTGTTATTCTCTGGAGTCTTGTTATATGTTATGGCAACATTGGCGGATCATTTGTGCCAAGGAACTGCCATTGCTATATCTTATTACCAGAACATAGATAGAAAGAGCTTAGTCAGTTGTTCAGAGAGGCAAGTACAACTGTTTGACTTGGTATGCTGTGTGGAATATCCATAATATGACTATCCTAGTGATTTCTTGTCTTGTACTTCATTAACAACAGCGTGAGTTATGTTCAAGGAAAGCGTGACCAAAATGAATAAGTCAGTTCTCCTATCCTATGTCTCCCAGTGCATATTAATAAATATTGCGAACCACTAGATGTTTAAGAGAAACCTAAGAGGCTTTACAAGTTGAAGTTAAGTTCAAATATCAAGTTAAGCATAATGCTGAAGTCTGTCATCAAGGATATTACAGGGATTTGTAATCTACTGGGAGGACACTTTGATATGCAACAAAGTCTCCGCTGTCACAGTCAGTTGCCTTCCTTTTAAGCCTGAAAGGTTTTCTACAAAAGGGTGCCAGCCACTAGAAGGTGTGCCAAAACCCATTTACTGCGTGTAGAACTTTATTCTCTTTCATCCCTCTTGGTTCGAGTCAAGCTGACTTATGATCAGCAAGATATAAGCAAAATAGACAACAAGAGGTCATGTTCCTTCGAGTTATGTACCTAAGTCATAATGGATGAAAAAGTATGATAAAAGTAATGCATAGTCAACAGTGTAAACCATCCCTCAATATGTTATACATCCGCAACATCCAGTACGGAATTCATACCCACTGGCAGTATTGGTGCCAGATTACATCCTCAACATCGAGGCATACCATGTTATCACATCCCAAGTTGCTGTAAATCTCTGCCTACCCAATTTTCCACCAAGATTGAATGTAGCCAAAAAACAGTCACCAGTATTCCGTGGAGACAAATTTTCCATGAGACAAATCATTGGTAACTTTTGATAAGCAGGATGCCATAAAGGGAATAATCATGGCTGGTTACTGCAACTAGCCTATTGTTGCGTGAAATTACCAGTTACCCTTGGGGAATTGTGCAACTAAATGCTTGCTATAGAAACTCTTGTGTGGCTGATGATGGCCCTTAATGGTACAAAAATGTTGTGTGTTGGTGACTATCAGCTTGACTATTCTAAGTTGGGATTGATGGTAAGCTGGTGTAACTTCTGCTCAGCCCTTAGTCAGATAGTACACTGGTGTGATTTCAGCTGAGCCCTCAGCCAATGGTTTGCTGCTGTAACTTCTGCTCTGCACAATGTTCTTACAAGACAGGCTACCTGATACCACTTGTTCTGCACCACGGTTCAATAAAAATACTTTTGGGAATTACAAAACCCATTTGCTGCCTGGCAGCAGATGAGATTTGACCAGTTAATACAGAATGTCTCTGTGTGTATTTGGATGTTTCAATATGACACTCCTTTATTCTAAGGCTCTATTTAATGTGGTGTATGTGAGACTGATTGAGAGAACATAGAGGTTGATTGGAAAATGAAGGAAACTCAATAAAAATTGAATATCATATTTCAATATTCGATTTTAACATAACGGATCTTTTAGCCCAATATTCACATAATGGATATGCCATTGCCATGTCATGTTATTCAGATTTTGACAATAAATCAATCCGACGTTGATAATTGAATTGGGAAACTGTAAGAACATCAGCTAGAGCCCTGTAACGAGATTTAGTATGACAGGAGATCCTTCTTGCTCTAATTATCATACGATGTATTTTGGAATCTGATCAGTTTCTCTTTTGATTGATTGTGGAAATGGGTCAAGAGAGAGGCTGTTGTAGTCATATCTGTTGTAGACCCAAGAAGTACCCCATTGGGATATCTGGGCTTGGCTCATTCAGCTGAGCAATATGCTTATAACCACTACGTCCTTCCCTCTCATTTTCAGATTTGATCCAGTGCGCCCCTGACTCAGAGAATGGGGTAAACCTTTGTTGCTTGTTCAATCAGTTGCATGACCTTATGTCTTTGTTTCTCTCTTTGCAGCCCCGCCCCTAGTCCACAACATCATAATAATGCAACCCATGATATGCACTCTCGACTTGAACTCTATGCAACAAGGTAAGAACACCCATGTTGTTGACCCTTCATCCAATTTTGCGAAGAAATCATTTGATGTGGTATTTTAACACAAAGATATTCTTTTGATTTGAATATTAACATCAGCTGTGGTGACTAGATGACCTTATGTAGAAAACTGTAGCCTTGGATGTCAATGTTTTTTGTCACGATATTACCAATAAATCAGTGTTGCTGCCCTCTTTGTGTCAATGAAGGAACTATGCTCCAAGAATTTCAATCCAATTATTGGTGTTTGCCGAGAGCGTTTGTTGGCTGAAAGCTGCCATCGGCAAGTTAGAAAATCAGTCTCGGTCAGCTTAAAATTCCACCTACCAATTTGGTTTGAGCAAATTAAACCCACCCAGTGGGAACATTCCGACAATATGTCTACGATATATTCACAACGGTATCGACATTTGGCTTCAGACATCAACGGGTATTGTTCAGTTTATTCCCCCAAAGTCCCAATTGGCCTGAACTCAGTTATCTCGGATAGCCCAAGATGTGGTTATTTTATCTTGGGCCATTGGTTACCGGCGTGTACTCGCTTTGTAATGACTGAAGCAATTTGTTCACCTCCCTGAAGACGGTCCCCACTTCATTAATCATTTGATCATTATTCATGGCGAGGAGAAGGTGCCAAGTGTGGCACAACAGGTCATGTGATACTTGCTGTGACCCTCTAATGATTTTGGATGCATGGGGAGCGTTGACCCAGCCATACCCTTTGGTTGTGGAAACATCTGGATGCCAATGTACAAATGGCATCCATGATTAGACATATATGAAATTCTCACATTGTGTAATCGATCAGTTCATTCTATCTTTTCAGATTAGCAGAGGTTGAACAGCGACAGCTGAGTTCAACACCAGATTCGTGAGTATCCGATAATCAATCTGAACAACAGTTTGAGAACACAAAATAGATGGGAAAGAAATAGGTTCCTCAGACCAAATGTTTGCAGTTAACAAGAAAGCAACAAGAAGTCATGTTTTGTTTTTTGTTTGTTTTTTTATATATAAAAAAAAAATATAAAAAACAAAAAACAAAAAAAACCCAAGAAGTCATGTTATGTTACTCTGTCCCCACTTGGGAGCGAGACAGGATTGGAGATTTCTGTTGAGACTTCTATCAAGTTACATGATGCATTGTCATGTACTTATATTTGTCTCTTTCATTTCCAGGGAAGATGAACATAACCTTATAGCTCAGTATTGCCAGAGTTTAAGTGGGGATGTAGTGCCACATACAGTAAGTCATCCATCTCCATCAAAATCATGCTTTTTACGAGTTCTCCTTTGCCATCTATCAAAGAGCAAGAGCGGCTTTATAGGAACCATTGGTCCTCTTGCTTTGATAGTTCTTGTTTTGATCCATAAAAGATGTCTGGAATGACTGGCGTAGTGCGTTCAGTCCTTTATGTGAGTTCTCTGGAGAAGCTCAGGTTAATTCTGACTAGCCATGAGAGGGTAATAGTTTACTTGATGACATGAAGATAATAAAAAGATGCTGACTTAGGTTATTGTTCCTGCCTCTTGCAGTTAAAGAGTCCCATGCAGATAATGCTTGCCATAGACACGGAGCAGAGAGGAGAGCTCGAGGCGATGATAAAAGACTTGGAGGAAGAAAACAGGTGAGCGCTCCCATAGAACTGTATCTGCACCTCATTAACTGTGACCGTGACGAAGTTGTGTCTTTTCAGTGAGGCTTTGGAGACACTACTCTCTCTAGCCTCAGTTTAACTATGTCGAAGAGAAACGCGTTTTCCCAGTTGCAATTGTCTACATGTATGTCTGGTTTAAGACGTCGGTCTTTAGCTGGGGTAATAGTCACAAGGCACTACCAAATGTGTTTGTGACCATCACTACACTGGCGATGATCTTGGCCACCTGGAAAGCCTGAAGGATCTCCTTGCTTGAGCTAAAACTGGTGTTGGTGATGTTTGTTATTCCAGGACGCTACAGGCAGAATATGATAGATTACGTCAAGCGCGTCAAGACGGCGAGGATGAGAGCTATGTCCATTCAGAAAGTGATGCCGAGGTCTCAAGTCGAGACGCTGAGATGATCGCCGAGGCCAAACTCCTCCGGCAGCACAAGGGCCGGTTAGAAGCGAGGATGGGAATACTAGAAGATCACAATCGACAGCTTGAGGCGCAGTTACAAAGATTACGGCAGCTTTTAGAACAGGTAGGGATGGTTAGGTGTTGATGGGGATGAGGTAAAGGAGTTGCAAGCATATCAGCATCGGGAAGGGGGCAAAGTGAATGCCTACCATCAGTACCATTTATTCAAAACTTTCCTATCATATGGTGTCAATTTTCATCTGGTACATGCTGATGTCTACTGCAACTCCTTCATCTTGTCACTGACGGGTGCTCCGCCAAGTCCCTGTCACTTTTGTACTGGTCTTATCACTGACTGTTCAACATATTCAAGTCAATGCATGTTTAAGTGTGCAGTTCAGGAACTGAGATGATATTCCACCACAGATGCATTTTCGGAGGATATTCTTAGACAAGCAAAATATGATATGCATTTCAGTTTCAAATCATCCAGAGTTAATTGGAATGATAAATTGCCATATCTCGCTCAACTCAAGATGTCTTAATTTGCATGCATGGTTATTTATACTTCTCGAACTTGAGTTCACGCTTCCCGTTGCTGGATTTGCCTTTATTCTGTATTTGGTTTTCGTTGATTAAAAGTCTGCATGCCTAATTCATAAAGTTTCCTTTCCGTAATTGCTTTTCATTGATCCAAGGAACCATCTCAGACATGTGTTTTAGAATTCTTAGTGCAAACCGGCTGGGCCCATTTGTTCTTGTTGTCGCGTCGTTAATAAATTTTCTCTTGGTTGAATATGCTGTGGCATCTTGTGGCTAAATGTGGAACTAGATTCACTGTCGGCACTTTTGTCAGGTATGATCTTATGTTAGGTATGATCCAATGAAAGTATGAGCCAGTGTCTTTTGGTTGATGCTCGGCCACAATCTTCAGTATTCTATTGGATGCATGGGTGTATTTCTTGGCTGAATCTGCTGTGCAATCTTGTGTATAAAGCTCGTGCAATCGTGTTGATGTCATTATAAGTCCATTTCTTGTGGTTGAGTTATGTTGTGCCATATCCCAAGGATAAAATTCATTAAGAACAGCTCATGGTGACTTCATACAGTAGTCTTGATTACTTGAAAATGACAGCGTTGAGCTAGTTTCTTTTGGTTAGAAATGCTATTGCCATCTTGCGGATAAAGCCTGAGCTGCTATCTTCATCCTTGGCAGGCATGATTCTTCCTCTCCATGAAGAATGAACTCTCCCTGCAGCCTGCTCTGCTAATCCAATATTGCTGCGTATCTGATGTCATTGGCCGTCTCCTGCTCTCATTCTCCGATAAGCAGCCATGGAAACAAGAAGCCAGAGGACTCTCTATCGACGATCTTAAAAACACGTTGTTGATCAGCGACTCGGGATCTTGTAGTGCTACATGTCTTCGTGAGAGTAATCCAATTACACAAGCGAAGGAGGAGTGGAAAGATCTGTTTGAGTAGGACAAACTTTACTTTGTGGAACGTTACTCACTTAATGCAAAATGCATTAAGATTTCGTGTGCCCGATTTAAAAGGTTCATTTCGATTTCAGTAACTTTGAATGACATCCTACTTAAATGTCACGCAACTTTGTCACAAATCTATTTTCAATATAAAAAAACTGTAGATGGCAATCAATCTGGGGTTATAGCTTGAACTGAACAACCTACTGAGTGAAACGAAATTTGCAATAACAGTAAACTTTGACTATCACTAATTGTAATTTAGTGCTCACTGAATGAAAACAAGTTGCCAAACAACTCTCCCAAATGAGGTCACTTCTGTTCGAGCAGGATTTTGTATCTCTAATGGAACAATTTCACTGTAATAATGAGTTCTCCCGTGCCATCCTGAGTGCCTCTGAATTGATGTTCATATCACATCTGTGAACTCATACATCATTAAGGCGGCGCTAAATTACTTTCTGTGGCAGCCTCGGTTTGATGTGGGAAATTGTGCGCTGTTGGTTTTTACGTTTGAACGATGTGGTACTTCTTGTACTGTCAGCTCACTTAACGGTTGTTGATCAGGACCGGTACCCATGATTGCATTTTGCTTAGGATTGTTGTCCGTGACTATGTATGCTGTGGAGTTTTAGGTGACTGCACTGTCAATCAACATTCGGAATCTGTAAAAAGTCCAAACTTTTTTGGAATCTACGGAGAAACGAGTTTGGATTTAGAGATTCAGCCAGCATTGGTGACTGTTCTTGTTTGACCACTCTTCTGATCAAACTTTTGCTTGGTGGAAAGAATTGACTCGCAAGCTCCAACTTTGAAGGATAGTTACCAATTTAACAATTCAAGTTTGATTGAAGTGCTTACTATGGCAGAGGAAGCCAAGGAGACAGTGGCACCATCAGAGGGCAAAGTGGAGGAGATTTCTGAGAAGGTGGGTAATCAGGTTGACACTTGGTTTGGTGAATGCCATCTGATTTTAAAGGGTTCCATCAGTTTCCTGGCTGGTGGCACTTCGGATAAATGATGACTGTTTTTCATGTGATCAGGGCTTGTCTCATCCATGTGTTCTCTGATACTTATTTGGTTTCAGCTAGAATTCAGTGCACAGAGCCGTGGTTTGCCAAACTTTACTGCAGTATGGCGCCAGACGTTGTTGAAAATGACGCAATTCCGAAGAAATTGCAACGTGATGAACTCCGCGCAGTTTAACCACTTCACTGCCAGGTGCACTGATCCAGAAAGAGGCAAATCATCGTGAAACATAGATGTCTGTCAATTCTTACATGTTTAGCTTGTCGATCTGTTCAAAGGATTTGCTGATCCTTCCACCCATTGCCTGATCATGCTAAAGGCAGACAGTGGCATTTTGTTCCAGACGATTCTATCTGTAAGTCATATTAATATCTTTATTGCACTCTCAAGATCGTTACATGGTCTGATTGATTATACATCAGAGGGTGTCTTGGTCTTGTTTTTGACGTACTTAGACATGCTTGCCTCTTAGCTGATGGAAGACATGCAGCCCATTGAAACAGCAATAATGCAGTGAGATGCGCGGGAGGTCGTAAAGACAAATGCAAGCCTTTTGCGTGTTGTAGTGGATATCGTGAGCTGATAATGGTTTAGATGTTCTCATCAAAGGGGAGACTGCTCCTCCATCTTCCATCTTCCATAACGGACTTCTTGCACAGTTCCTACATGTCAACCCTGGCAAGATCTGATGGATTCTACTCTCTCTTACTTTGTAATCGCTTGATGTTTATCTAAGTAATGAAGGTGTAGCTGCAAGTAAAAGGTCAAGGTCAATATAAAAAAAACAAACTTTGTGTGTCCTCATGAGGTTGAAGGAATGTCATTTGCTTGGCCTAGCAAGGGTCATGGTCCAAAAGGGTCAACATTTCCTCCGGCAGGTCTCCCCACATTCCAATTACCCACGAACACTCCACATCATTACATCTCTGTTTAATCTCTCGCCGTATCTCATCGATTTTCCGTCGAAGGATGTCGTTGTATCTCTTTATGGTGTGTCAATCACGCATCAGGGAGTCCAAGTGTTTCTTGACCAAGTAGCCACGTTGCCATGGAAATGTGATGGGAGCATAGTAAATAGCGAGTGATTGGATGAGGGGTGCTGCACCTGAGATGCCTTCGAAATGTCAATAATTGTGTTTACATCGTGATTATGGGGATTGGTTTTGAATATTCTATGATATCTAATGCGCCACTTTTGATATTTCAAACTGGGGCTGGTGGTGTGAGAGTTCAGTAGAAACCCAGGCACTAAAAGGACATGTATAGCCTTGAACCTTGATCATAATGATCCAGAGCTCGTCATGTTTCCTTTAATGATTAAGTCATGCACCCTGACCTTCCTTTCCATTCTTTAATCAAGGAGCTTAGAAATCTGGGCACGGTGATGCGAAGACTTTGATCTTTATGGTGTCACTTAAGGCTTCAGTTTTCTAGCTAGATTAAAAGCTAGTGCAGGCTCAAAGGCAGCACGTTTGAAAAATTCTAAAGGAAGATGATAACACAGTAATCCTTCTTTGGCGTCTCTGTATTCGGCTTGTTCCAGCTTGTTTGCAGGGACCTGTGACCAATATCAAACCCAATGCAATGCAACACAACACTGCACATCCTGGGTAAGCCTCATTTCGATTTGCAGGTTCCCTGGTTGTTAAAGGCGATAAAACCCTCACACAAATCAATAACCTTTTAGCGAGAAGATATCGGAACTCTTTCAATTCTGATTGATTTATCTCTTGTTGAGTGACTTGGAAAAATGTTAGTGCTCAGCCATGTGCATCAATTTGAGATCAATATTGGTGGATGCATAATGGTTCTTTGCTTCCAGGGGACTATCTCTGTATAATGTTGAAAACGAAATACGTTACCAGAGACACATCCTCGAATACCAGGGTCATTTGTATGCTCCTCCCCTCGCATGTATGATTGACATGATTGATGCAATCTCCACAGATTCGTCACTCTTCGCCGCGAGTGCAGAGACAATTCTGAATGAAATGTCTTGAAGTGACACATTCGACACTTGCATTTCTGGTAAGTGAAGTTCCACTGCAAACGCCTTGTACATATTTGTACAGTTGCACGCTTATGCTGTTGAACAGTAGAAAGTTTAGAATAATTCTAATTAATCTAGGCTACGTGCACAGTTTTGCAGCTTAGAACCTAACATGTCGAAGTGTTCAGATCGACAGGCTTTCTAATCTACTGGTTGGCTTAAAGTAATGGGCAGGTGTATCATTGCAGGACTTCCTTTTACATCAGTTAGACTTAGGATTCCTGAGGTAAACAACATTGCCCTAAGTCTTCAGTCTTGATTTCCAGTTCTTAGTACTTCTTGGGAAGGGGGACGAGAACATTTGATGTTCTTACTGGATTCAATGAAGCCGAGTCCTTTCACAATGATTGCAGTCACTTCTCTCATATAGCCACTTCATTCAGAATATCGTTTTTTTTCTTTGTTTTATATTAAATGCCTTTCATCTTGCATTTCTTTTAATTGCTGGACCCTTAATTCTCCAGTTTATGGTCTTTTGTTTATGCATTTGTGTCCATTTTAGAAATGATTATCTGTTTTAATTAGAAGAAGAAGTTGGTAGTGCAAGTTATGCAATTACACTCCTGAAGTATAAAGCTATGGACAAATGTCAGATAGATATATTCCTCCCCGGTCTACATATAAAATTAAAATTGTTTCTCTTTACAGGGAGAGGCTCCCGAGGGATTCTTACAGACCAAAAGAATCCGATAAAACCCTTTCTTGGTGTAACCTCTTTACCTATTGTTTGCTTATAGGGTATAGCTATTCACTCTAATACAACTATGTTATCATCCAAGGCTGTAATCTATGCTTTCTTCCTAGCATGCTTAACCTTTTGTGTGAAGAATGATGATTTAATTCAATTGAATTGCTGGATTTCTTCAAAACATGACATTCAAGAAGTCTGCATCTTTTGCTTTCTCATTTTTGTTGCAGAATGATTTGGATACATAATTTTCATGGCCAGCCAGGGTCAAGTAATAAAACCGCTATACATCCCATCTTCCAAATTGATGTACTAAATAGATTTCATGATCCATATACCCAATAATCTATAGAATATGATATCTGCATCCTTGAATAGAAACCAATCTCGCTGGCTCCATTTCCTGCTCCATCTAATTTTCCCAGAAATTTCGTTTATTTGCTCTTTTAAAGTCTCTTATTCCAGGTTTCATTTCCGTCTTATTTCATTATCATATGTAGAGCCGTCTTTCAGTTTAAGGAAACATCTTCTTCATCCGGCTTTGTCTTATTTTACATTTACAGCCCCTATAAGCTGTGGATAGCGTTTTGTTTCTGCTTCTGATCCTTGTTAAAAGTGTAACAGAAAAGGTTTGGGTTTAATGTAATCTTTGGGAACAGGGATATTTCTAAGAAGTAGGATATATTTTCTTAAAATAAGTCTTAGGAAAGAGGCACATTGAAAAATTGCATCTCCCCAATTTTTGCAAGTGGGTTCTGATCCGATCTGATTGTAGAGGGCAGAAAAAAAGATATCCACAGGTGTAACTCGTCCTCTGTTTTCAAGCGTTTTCGATGTTGTCTTCTATGTAGCCTCCTCTGACCGTGTCTTTCTTTCTTTTCTCCTTCTAGCCCCAGGTACCTACAGGTACATCCCTTACTTCCTCCCAACGAACAACACCATTTATGACACCATCGTCTTCCCAGACCTCCCTCCAGAAGGAAATGCCTTTGCCTCCGAAATACAAGCCACAAGCTATGCCGCAGATGAATGGACATGATGCAGGTGAGAAAACATTGGAAAGCCACAGTCTCCGTCACAGAGATGGCGTTGCTCGTTGTTGTTGGAGTTTGAGGTGGTCGCTCTACAGAATTTGCTGGCGATGACGAGAAACAAGTGTTGAGTTGCTGCCATATAACAGCATCAAGCTATTGAAATGTTCAGGAAAGCACCAGTTCTTCACTTTGCCATTATGCCATGGGTAATGTCTTGAGATCCTTGCTGCAGGTGCAGATACCTTTCCTCATACTTTATGATTTGCTTCTCATGGAATCACTTCCATAGAAAACTCTTAAGACGTGCTGTAACTAATGATTCTTTGTTATATGTTTACAGCTGCACGCCGAATGTCAAGTGAAGATGCCCGATTAATAGACGTCATGAAGGAATTAGATGATTCTTTCCCCATTGATCCTACACCCAAGAGTAGATTAGGTAGGCACTGAAAAAAAGTTTAATCCTGACATATACCTCCAGGGTTTTGTGGGTAGACTGATGCCGAATATGGAAGAATATCATAGGAAAATCAGCCAAATGATCATCAAATACAACTCAGTTATAAATCTCAGTCTGCAAATAAGAGCCAATGAGCAATCAACCGTTTTCAGTAACCTTTCAGAAAGTGCACATTCATTGAAGTTTATAAACATTAACGTATCATTCTTATCTTGCAGGCTCAACCAATGTTGGTAATTTGTTCCATATGGCGGGTCAGGTTGGTAAAGCGGTTGGCACGCTCGTCACTGTGATGACGGACGAAGAGGGTAGTGGCAGCGACGATGATTTACAACTCGATCCACGAATGAAATAGGAACAAATGACCAATCAGAATCCAGTATTCAAATGAGGAGAGAATTATTTCGCGATCAAATGCTCACGTCATGTTGTGATCATTTCATAACATTGTTCATCGTGTTCAATTCAACTTGGTTGATCAAATCTTGTTTACACTTTGACTTGTTCAACCCCAAACTTAGCAGACGACTTAAGCTTTTGGCCAGTTCTAAGTAAATGAAGGATTTGAATTTCTCATGAAAATAGTCAACATGGGCAGTTCACTTCATTGATTGTTGCTATACACATCATAATATTTGTGCCATTTTCCCCGCTGCTAGTTGCTTTCACAAAAAGCAGCAGTTCTAGTGACTAATTGACCCTGTTTCCATTAAATGTGTCATATTGACTCATATCTGTGACAGATAAGTTTTAAAGAGTCAGAGCAGCCGACATGATCAATTTAATCACTGCAACCTGCGATAATTGCTCCAATGGTTGATGAAAATATGACTTGTCTGTGAGTAAACCCAGTTATCGATGGGTGGGTTTGATTTTTTTTATGCATGTCACAATGATTTTCAACTCTTGTTGTCACAAGCATCTGCAATGGTTGCCGCAAATGGAATACTTTTATTGCATTCAATAATTACATGTATTATCAGGGGTTGCTGCCGCAAAAATCTCTCATTTGGGGCGTACTTTAATATATAAACAAGCTTTCTTATTGAGCCCTTTGGTGCTTTTAATAAAGTAATACTGCAAAGTATAATTTAAGGAACAGATGTGACTGCTTTTAATTTCCAGTTATTGAGTTAAAATGCAATTGGTTATTTGCGATCGTGACTCTATCTTTAACATGCAAAATAAAACGTGTGAAAGATGATTAACTGACTATTACAAACCTTCCATTAATGTAAAGTAAATCTATGTATTTTGTACACATTATTCTCAGATGGTATTAAAAGCAGTCTTGCGTAATATACATTGCTTTTGATGTAAGAAAGGCACATCTCCAGGCAAATATTGTTTAAAACAGGTAATGCACCAGGAAATAAAACTAAGTTCACAGTATGCGTGGTAAATATTCAACCGACAAACGATATTTCAGAGCTGAATATTTTCTGGAGCACACTGTACACTATTTGAAACATGTCAGTCTATGATTTATAACTAACCTTTGACCTGGTTTGTAATTAACATATTTGAGGTGATTAATATTCATGTATATTTCTCGATTGTATATAAGGCCCTATGGTTGTCTGGTTGTATATTGGCTGTGCATTTCGCTCGAATCTTAACCAGACAGTGTGTAGATTCTGTGTAGATAATGCATTATGGTTTGTATTCTGGTTATTATGAGACTCGCTTAAGGTCAAACCATTTTACCATGAATTGAACCACCCTGCCTGAGGGTTGCCTTCAACCAGCCATGGGCAGCAATAAGTCAGTTAGGGTACACAATGTCCATAGTAACTTATGATGTAAATAGATGAAAACTAGATGCTGACAAGTTTACAGTGCCATCAGGAGTCGTTTCTTGTCCTAGTCTCTGTTCGTGTGGCTGCATTTAAACTAAAGGGATTTAGGGTATTTCAAAACAGGGTATATACCGGCAAGAAGTGACGATGACGAGTCTTTGTGTATTCTTGGTACTGGTAAATCAAGATAAATGACTAACCTAGAAAGTAAAAATGCCTGACCCAGTAAATGTCTTTTGCATTTTATTTTGTATTGACTATTGAGTACACCCTGTAGAATTTCCAAGCCGATAATGCTTCTCTTTGTATGTCCATGAGTTTGAGGCTTTCAGTGACTGTCAATGTGTTTTCCTTCAGCATATCAAAGAAATCCTGGACCATTCCAGGTGGGGTTTCTAGGGTTATTTGCTAATGTCAAAGAGACAAAGTCAGAAAAATTAAATTTGTCACAATTGTCATAATAGATGTCACTGCGGTGATATGTAGTATCATGAAGAAGAACATCATTTTCTTCTTTGACTGTCTCTGGTTGTCTATGTGTATATCAATGTAAGGGACAACACCTGGTGCATTTTGTATGTTTTTATTGTTCAAGTTCTTATGTTAATGGTATATATGTATTTATGTCATTCATAAATAGAATTGAAGTTTATGACGACTCGTGACTTTATTTTGAATATCATCTGGAAATAGCCAATTAGATAGAGAATATTGAGAGACTTTTTGAAATCTTCCCAATTGTGCTGGCCTTCAAGTCCTTAAAAAAAGTGTATGCATTTTCTAACTTCTGGTGGTTTGGGAAATTTTATTGGATACGTCAACTAAGGAACTCTTAGCTCATGCTAGAAGAGAGTGCTATACAATGCCTAAGGCGGTATGCGTTTAATGCATTTGTATTGCTCTCTGCAGGGGACAACTGGTGTTGTCAATTGCGTTCATGGGCAGGCAAAACCACTGAAATGTATTCGATTGCTGAGAGGCAAAAGAAACATGAATGACACACTTTGGTCTGCACCTAGAAATAGTTGATAATATTTGAAAAAAGTGTTGATTTATATAAAATCAAACATAATACTATCTTTCAAAGATCTTATATATTTATTTATTCGTTCCATTTAATAATCGATTCATGGATGTAAAATTTCATGTACAGTAGAACCTCTCTATTAAGGACACTCTCGGGACTGACAAATGCTGTCCTTAATAGACAGGTGTCCTGATTAGGGAGGTCAAATTGAATGGAAACAACCAATTTGGGACCAAAAGTAGTGTCCTTAATAGAGAGGCTGTCCTTATTAGAGAGGTGTCCGCTGAGAGAGGTTCTACTGTATTTCATTATTTGGTAAAGGGACACACGTTTTGATATGAATTGAACAAATTTGATAGATGTTCACATTGATGTGATGTGTTAATTTGTAAATCGATTGGGATGTTTTTAGATGTAAATAGACAATGGGCAATTAGATAATCCTGTAGTTCTCTCTAGGCAATTAGTCAAATCATAGACAGATTTGAAATGAACCGAGGCTGGTCCATAAATTCAATGTAAAGTGCTCGTGATGAGTAGATTTGTTTCTCTGCCAATCTGTTGCCTTGGTTACGTTACTTTGAAACTCAGTGCATTTCAAACTATTCGAACCCTAAAGCTCAAGTTCCTAAATCTCTGACCACACCCATAATCCTATATCCAGAACACCAGTTTTATTTTTAGATAAAGTAACTATCAAGATCATCATATATAAGAAGACAACTAACTTCCAATTTGAAGAAGTTGTGTGTGCACAGCATATAAATTCTAAGACTTCCTGATCTTGAGATATGACCTAAGTGTGATTTCTCAGCATTTAAAGTTCCTACATTGACATAAAGAGGGCCTCCTATGGTAAACCTTCACATATGAGTAATATCCAAAATAAAAAGCCATACTATGTGTATTAGATAAGTGCTTTCCAAAGACAGTCTTACATCTAAATTTGAAAGTGCATGTCGATTGATAGTTGCCAAAAATCTATCATTGAGCAAATCATTTATCGGAATTCTTCCAAATTGCGTGCTATTATAAAGGGTGACAGCGAAAATATTTGCCACATGTATTTTTGGTAACAGTAAAGTACCAAGACCATAAAACTTCCGAAAGTGATCCCCAGATGCACATGTCAATATTATCTTCAAGGCCCTTATGCTTCCGTGCTTGCTTTGGATGAAAAGTGACCTCCCCAAAGCGCATGCAGAAAATCGATCAGTGCAATTAGTATCAGATTGTGAATACCATGAAAAAAAGAGTTCAAATATTTTTAGTTCACAGAAGATTTATACACGGTGAGAAGATGTGAATTGGCATTGTGACTCTTGGACAGTGTATTTGGAGCTGCTGACAATTGTAACGTTTCCATGTATATTGACTTACTCGTGGCGCTCTCTTCTGCAAAGAAACCTTGGTGTTTAAATCATGTAGGGTAGAATAGGGTATTTGTAGCTCCCGTTTAATCGTAGCCTTTGATATTGATTGATACCTCATGCTTCAAACAATGCAGGAGCTACAAATACCCCTTTCTACCTTACTTCTTGTTCAACTCTTCAACCCTATAGCCCTGTATTAAAATCCAGTCCTCAAAAATTTCAATTGTTTTACAGGAACACAGAAGCAAACTGACAAAGTCGTTTAGATTTCCTGACATAGTTGCTGAAGTCTTTTCAAGATTAAGTAATTATCTGCCTCCTGAATATCAAAGGAGGACTATAGGCAAGAGCCAGATGGGTCAGATTGTGACTTCAGCCTTAGACCCCCAGCACCTGCCTACAGTCTCCCTTTTAGGCTGGCAAATACATCTTGTAATCAACGTTATAGAACAATTCCTCAGCAAAGTCAGTTCTGCCCACTTGACTGACCTGTGCATGATTAGATAGTTGGCTCAAACACTAAGGGTGAAATTCATTACAGGGTGATTTGGAGTGATCAGTTCCGCTCATTATACCTTATGTTACCCCTTACATCACATTTAAAAGAACTCGGGCCAGCCAATTACAAGGTCTATTACCTTTAAACACAGCCTTGTTGGCACCAAGGCCTAAATTCCCATTGTTGATTGTTTTACTGTCTTAGCAAAGGATTATCAGTGCTAATCTTGAGAACATTGACCCCTCGAAACAGTTTTTGTGGCAGTTGATATGCCCATCTCGGCAAGGGCAAATCAACACAATATAGATAAAAGCCTGCCAGTTGACTGTTCGTGGTCAAACGGTGTGTAATACTATGAAAACGCTGTTGATGAATTTTACCCAAAGTGTAAGTCATCTTATGATTCAAAGCCAACTCGTTAGTTCTTTGTATGTGGACCTGAACATATCTGTCAATCAATTTTATTGAAAATAGATTTTATATAAAGAAAATACTATAAGTTGTTCTTGTTCTTTTGTCTCTGAGTCGTGGGGATTCTGTTTCTCCTCTTTCTTGGACCATTGGTGGACTGAAAACGAGGACAGACGCCCCCAGTGGTTGTGACATGACATCAGCTGAGAGGAGTGATGGGAGAAACCTCAGAAGCCTTCTGTCCTTGGTGGAGATTCTGTCTCACTGTGCTCTTGAAGACAAGCCCAACCTACCTATGGAGACAATTTGTGTACCTCAAGTGGGTCGCCTCGTATATATGGTACAGTCAAACAACTGATGAATCTTGGACAACATATCCTGGACCCTTCTGTCTTTGGATGAAGATTCAAGCTCATGTTGACAGGTCCTGGCCATTCAAACAACGCATACACCTGCATCTCAAAGATCATATTTGGTGTGGGCTTATCCCAACAGTCACAGCCCCAGCCAACAATTCATAATGTCCTTGGTCTCTTTGTGGTAGCTCCTCCAGATCACAGGACAACACCCTAGTGAGGACACTTTCATCTGAGTTGTGAAGCCTTTCTAAAGACACTGGTCCTCAATATATGTGGTGACAATCTCTCCCAGGGAATGCAAGGACACCTGTCCTCAAGACAGCACCCTGTAGGGAGACAGCTCTGTCCTTCTATTATGGATGAGACATGCCACATACGATCAGATGCACATTCTTAAGAGAAAGACACAAAAATATTCCATGCCATTCAGACTTATTGAGTTGTACCCAATCCCTGCCCTACATCCCTACTAGAAAAACCTCACTTCTGTCCTTGGTAGAGATTCTGTCTCACTGTGCTATTGAAGACATGCTCAAGCTGACTATTGAGACCACATGTGTACCTCGAGTACATCGACCCATGTATGGTACCTCAATCATACAACCCATGAACCTCTGACAACATCTGGACCCTCTGTCTATGATGGAGACTCAGTCTGACTGTGCTCACATTCTAACAGGGCTTGACCATTCAAACAACGTGTGCACCTGTATCACAAAGATCATGTATTGTGTTGGTCTATCCAAACAGGCACATCCCAACAATGTCCTTGGCCCTCCAGGTCCTGGGACAACACTCGAGGCAGGACTGTCTCGTCCAAGTTGTGAATCCTTCTAAAAGATGCTGGCCCCCAATATCTGAGGACGGCTGTCCTCTAGAGCACAGCATACCTTGTGTAGTTACAGCGTAGATGCTATGCCTCCTTTGGTCATGTTGTGACAGCCTCACTGAGTACGCAACTGGCCTGATTGTGACGGTCAGAAGTTGTTCAGTCAAGGTGTAACAGTCATATCAACATTGGTATGGTTGTGACAGTCTCACCATGCCCAACGGTCTAGTATGGTTGTCACAGTCTCAACGACATCCAAGTCAAGGAGAGATAACCAACAGGAAGAGTCAAAAGATGCCATGTGTTGGTAACCAGTGGCAAGAGTCAAGACTCTTACATGTCCCCGCATTGGACGTGGATGTGACGTTGCGATCAATTGCTAGTATACAATGAGATAGTTTTACATCTCTGACATGATGTCGCATCTTTCATTAGATATATCGCCATATTATATACATCTCACCCAATCAGGCCTAGAATGTATGAATGGGTCTTTATTTTCCGGCCATGTTGTGATCTGACTGATTAAGGTCATGGGTCTATAGGCCATGACCATCAATAGCTCCGAGATTAAAGCGCATAACAGAATCCTTTGTTCCCCGGACATTCTATTCTTGGACATTTAAAACTTCTGCACAGGCATTGAGTGTTGATGTGACATGTGCTCTTTATTTCTTATGTGTTGTCACCAGCGCTGATTGTAGTGAGGGGGCGACTATATTATAGCTATAGGGTATGTCTCGTATTGTAGCAGTTGTGCCAACTTATTATGTAGTTGCCAAGTCCCTCTTGTCCTGAATGGGACGGTGGTGACACTGGCCTAACCATGTCTCATGGTGTAGCGGCCGTCCTGTCCTGATTGAGACGGTCTCGCCTTATACACGGTAGATGTAGCAGCCATGTCTAGCTTGGTCTGGTGGTGACAATGGCCTTATCATGACACTCATGGTGTAGCAGCCATACCAGCTTATGGTGCACTTGCCCCGCCTCTCTTGTCCTGATTGTGACAGTCTCGCCGTATACACGGTAAATGTAGCAGCCATGTCTTGTATGTCGTGGTTGTGACACCACGGTGTAGCAGACGTTTCCTCGGTGTAACAGCTTAGTCAACAGCAATGCTCTGAGTTTGCTTTGATTTCTCATAGTGCCCTCGGTGTAGCGGCCAACTTCGGTCTGGTGGTGACAGTCTCTACCGTGAATAGGGTGTCGCAGCAACAGTCGTGTCATCTTTGGACTGGTTGTATAGTCTCATCACGTTTCATATTCGGTCTGGTTGTGACAGTCTCAACCGCGTACAGGGTGTATCACGCGACTCCTCTTTAGACTGGTTGCATTGTCTCGCCGTGTCGCACGTTTCAAATTTGGTGTGGTTGTGTCAGTCTCCACCACACCACACGTCTCAACTCACAGTCTCAACGTATCCTCGGTGTGGCCTCTCCATCTCAACTTTAGTCTTGTGGTCCTTGAAAGTTTCACCGAGTGTCTTTAGATGTCGTAGTCTTACCATGTCTCACGGTGTGGTAATCGTGTCCCCATGATTTCTTTTCGAGTTATCAAAACCAATGGCGGCACGGCTGCTACATCGTGAAATACTCTGTGAGACCGTCACAATCAGATCAATAGGGTATGTGGCTACTTAACCATGTACGAGGGGGGGGGGACTGCAGTGTTATATCGAGTCTAACGTTAACCCGACTACTCACCGTGGACAGGGTGAGACTGTTACAAGGACAAAGACCACAGAGCAACTACACCGTTGAGATACGATGAGACTGTTACAGCTGAACAAAGATCAAAGAGCAGCTGCACCACTGAGATACGGTGAGACCGTCACTAACAGACCAAAGGACTTTGGGCGACTACATAGTGAGATACCGCACGGTGAGACAGTCACATCCAGACCAACGGACACAAGCGACTACACAGCGAGACACGGTGAGGCCAGATCGGCGAAAGAGCTATTTGCCCCTTCCAGGAAAATGAAGCTGGTTCCAAATCAAGGAGAGATGACCATTAGGAAGAGTCAAAAGATTCAATGCATTGATGACCAGCGGGAAGAGTCAAAATATGATATGTCTCTCCACCCGGCATTGTATGAAGATGACACATTACGGTCAATTACAATGAGATAGTTTTTCATCTCTAACTTCATTGGTGTCGC
Organism: Lineus longissimus; assembly: GCF_910592395.1. Classification (NCBI taxonomy): domain Eukaryota; kingdom Metazoa; phylum Nemertea; class Pilidiophora; order Heteronemertea; family Lineidae; genus Lineus; species Lineus longissimus. Next base: position 3,072,520 of record NC_088312.1, on the reverse strand, counting down.
ATCTTTTAATCTTACGTATCGTCATAGGCTGATCATCCAATCAGGCCTCAAATATATGAGTAGATCTTTATTGTCTGGCTATATTGTAATCTGGGTTACGGTTATGGTTCTTTGCAGACCATGACCGTCAATAGCTTCGAGATTAAAGCGCATAATAGAATCCTTTGTTCCCCGGACATTCTATCCTTGAACATTTAAAACTTCTGCACCGGCATTGAGTGTAAATGGGACATATGCTCAATTGCGGCATGATGTTCTTATTTGTTGTCACCAGCGCTGATTGTAGGCTGTGTTATAGCTATAGATTAGCAAAGGGACATGGCTGCTACACAGTGTTTCGTCAGATAGTCACAATCACTTCTCTGCCCGGACAGTTTGGCATTGCTGATATGTGCATCGCATATTCAGTGAGATTCCCACAACCAGCTAAAGGGCTGTATTCTTCCGTGTTCGCGGTGGTATGGCAACCAGAGCACAGACAGCATGGTAGCTACATCGTGTACGGTGGGACTCTTACAATCAATCCTCAACCTGACGAGATTAGATGACGTACTCGGTGGGACAGACACAATCAGACCAAAGGGGGCATTCCTACAAAACCGTGAACGATGAGACTGTCACAAGCAGACCAAAATGGACAAGGCGAGATCGTCGCAATGGGCATGGTGGCTTTACACCGTGCTTTTCCCTCAATGCCAACCGCTCGAATGTGAAGAGAAGGGCGATCCCAGCACGAAAATTAATTTCTTCTTACGTATATGCTAGCCGAGTATATCAAATAGTTATTCCGCCTATCTCTGTTACCATAGTGTATTCGCAAAATACTTTCATGTTGATAAAACACATGTCCAGTCTGCCAATCGCGCTTAACAAATCCATCTATATCGATCCGTATTTGATCTACTGGATTTTTTGGCGGGAGTGTCGTTAGCCCTCTTGGTGGAAAACATTTTATTTCGAATCCCATTAACCTAGTCTTGTGTAGAGAAGACAACCCAACGAATACTGCCAGTCGAAAGTTGACAGCGAGGTCAGTCCATTTTCCGAGAGATAGATCAAACCTTTGCAGCAACGGGAAATCCCCGAGTACGCCACGAAACAATAAAACCCGCTTCAAATGAAGGGATTTTAGATATAATGATACACTTGCATCACCATTACTCATGAGATGAAACATTGTCAATACGTCAGTCAGCTTTTTAAGAGTTTCTAACGTATTATTGAGAATTAGTTTAAAATGAATTTCTTTGCCTACAAGCTCTCTGACGACGGTGTATATGGTCAACGATGTCTTCCTGGGCTCCATCACGCAGAAAATACATATTGCGTTCATATCAAGCGAATTTATTGACCTCCGTGTTCGTTTCAAGCATTTCTCGCTCTGGGGAATAATCAAATGACCTTCAAATCGCCCTTTTATAAAGTTATAAATTCTTAAGGTGGTTCTAGTTACAGAATACGTACCTTTGTTTCCTCGATGCATTTCTGATTTATGCCACAAAAAGTAGTCTGATATAATTTGGATGGCACCAGCAACAACATTGTTATGAACATAAAACGACCAATTGTAGACCATCCTAATGGAGGTGCAATCATTGTAAGCAAAACTATAAACTTTCACTCTGTACCACGGTACAGGGTCATCAACATATGTGATTATCACTAAGGGTAATAATTGGTGGAATCTAACTGTTACATTGACAACCTCAGCCGAAATGTTGATGGATGGGATAAAGGAAAGGCGTCGACTTAATCTGTACTTTATCCGGAGAGAGGCCTGCAATTTACAGTAGCCCGAGTGACAAAAGACAGCTTTCACAACACTCATGACGAGCTACGATTCCTGTACTAACGCCGAAGTACGAATGTATTTTATCGACGATTTTTTGGGATTTTTTCCTCGCTTCCTTCTACACGACTAAGCTTAAAAGATGAAGCGTGTCGCGTAAACGGATTAGGACAGGGCGTGACTTCACACTTCATACGTCGTCATTGCGATTGCGAAACCTGCCTTGTTATTGGACAAGCAAACGGACGGGTGAACAGGATCTCTAAAAATTCGAAGGCTTGTTCATGTATGTGTCAACATAAACAAAATGCTCCTTTATATCACCTTTCCTTTTGCCTGATAAGAAATGTAAAATTGAGGCATCTGATGGTTTCATGCTACATGTATAATGTCGGACTATACTGTCCTTAATCTTGTGTGAGAGCAATACCGTTATTTCAACTATAACCGTCTTTCCAGAACCGTTCATTGTTAATCCATTCCTTGGCTCATATTTACGTGTCCACCCAACTGCCCTGAAACATTTCGTTAATTCACCAAACCCAGTACCGGTAATCAAAAACAAATCGTGGTATGTTGAATGATATACATTGCCAAACTGGTCAGGCTTGAATCGTAAGAATGTCTTTATAATGTCACTTTCTATTGGGTGGTATGCATTAGACTTTAGGTAGGCGATTATATTATAATGATTTCCTAAACAATAGACATCTTCGTTCATCAGAAATCGACAGGCCTCTCTAAATGGGACGTTCTTGCCATTATTAAGAAAAAGGTGAAAACCACTTGTCGTATTTGAATCCGATACATCATAAATGGTTGCCTTGACTTGGCCAAGTATTTGGCAATGTATCAAGATCATATCTGTTATCCGGATTCGTGGACCACCAGGTCTCCCGTGGCAGGCATCAAATTTTGGTATGGGAAGGTTTCCTATGAAGACAGCCCTTCGAATGTCATAGACAGGGAAGGACAACCGGCCTCTCTTGACATATTGGAATACAATATACCACTTATAAATCCCAGCAACTCCTACAACCTTCTTAAAAAACGATGTCTTATATGTTATGCTGTAATGTTGTTTTCCTAATTCATATACTAGTACTTTAATGTAGGGTTCAATTTTTGGCCCTTTGATATGGATAAGCACTTCTAAACTTGGTTGGAATTGCCAAAAATCTACTTTTAGTATAATTAATGGCGGCCTGAAATGTATCCTTTTCTCAAGGCGATAGAACAGCTTTATTCTGCTCTGCATATTTTCATGTAAAAGAAAAAGGCAGATATATACTGTTCTGGCTAAAATGCATTCATGAATTTGACCCAAATGCCTTTTTAGTGTGGAATCATCGGGTTTGTATGTAAGATCCATCCTGTCATGAGACCAATACGGGTCAATTTAGTCTGATGTACTCATGGACGGCGTAAGTCAAGGAGTTACCCCACCTATCTTTCTTCCGGCGCATCATCAGCAGGGCCCTCTGATGATAGCATAACCGCCCATCCCTCAGGATATATGCGACAAAAGATCTGTAAACGTTTCTAGCCAGACGGATTTGTCTTACTGGCTTCTTTGACATTGTAGGTATTGAACTCGACTCTCGTGCCCCAAAACAATCAATTTCAAAACCAAGCAACTCTTCCTTATTGGCAAGACAGTGCCCGATGAATACACCCAGCTCATAGTTTGTGACCAATATCTTCCATTCTCCAAGAAATCTCATGGAAAACCTCTGTCTCGATGTCAGACGCCAGATTACGTCGCGGATGAGTAAAATATCCAAATGACCGAGGAAATCGAGATACAATATTACACCGGCATCAGTGTTACCAACAAAAGCCACATTTAATCCATATACCGAGTGCTCTTGAACAAGTTCCATAGTGAAGTTGAGAAGAAGTTTTATTTCTAGTTTACTATCAACGTACTCCTTAATTGCGTGGTAAATGCTAAAAGAGAAAGCTTTTTGGTGCAGCAGCATGCAAGATATGGCCACAACTTTCATGTCATTTGTGTAAATGGGTTGCCATGTTGGTTTTTGAAATTCGCGTTTAAAGCATTTTTCACTTTTTGGGATCGTTAACAACATCAAACATCCTTTTAAATAATCATAAACCTTTAGGGTAGTTCGCAATGCGTAATGCCCATTTTTGAGTCTCCTCAAAAAATAAAACACTGTGCTATCTGCCATCAATTCAGGTCGCATATATTTTTTTGACGGAATATAATACGACGAATTATAGGTTAGCTTGGCTGTTGGACCACAGTCAACATTATAAACGAGCACTCTTTGATAGGGTATAGGATTATCAACATATGCGATCACAACTAACGGAAGGAGTGGGTGACATTGAACTGCTAAATGATATTTTTTATTCATCATTCTGACGGGAGGAGTAAAAGAAAGCCTTCGCGTTAATCGGAATTTGACCAAGGTTGATGCCTAAAGTTAACCACAGCATGATATAGAAGTACAATGTAGAATTAACTACCGGCATCCACATCGAATTTCTTCGCCAATTGTGATATCGGTTGGGACGAATCGCATCCTTTTTCTTGGATAACAATCGGAATTTGCTCACAACACATGCTAAAAAGAGCTCGACCCACCAGGCTGTAGCGTAATATAATGATAACTAATCAGAGCATTAAATGTATCAGTTATTTTAGTTTAAAAAGCTGACGACTCGTCCGTCTTTTGCAATGTCACCAATGCAAGACTTTTTAACATGTTTGGATTCCTCCTACCTCCTGTGCCGCAATGGTATTCCCTCAACAGCCATGCTCCTTCTTAGGACTATGACGGGTTTATTTTGATACCTTATATGCTGTACCCGAATGAAAATATCCTAATGCCTATATAGCACTTCATACGAACCTTCCTTTGGTAGATCCGCGACCCTGGATGCTGGAAAGCCTCATCTCGCTCCATACAAGTTCCCTTCTTTCTACTCAGTTGACAAATAAGGTAACTCCTCACATCTGGTAGAACATCAAAGGTTGAACAGCTCTGATGGCGACACAGGATAGCACATGCCAAGACTGATATGACTTGTTCGTATCCCAGGTCTGGTTGTAAAATAGCCCAGTTAGAGATAACTTTCTCGAAGAAATGTACCGGAATTGATACCATGGTTTGCTGTTGAAATTAGCATCTGTCATAAATTATTTCTAAAACTGAATTTTTCATCGAGTTTCGAAACTGACGGAATATTCGGTGTATGAATATCTTTCCAGTGGTAAGGAAAGGCCCATGGCGATTTGTATTAGTATCACGGTGATATCCACGTGACACAGTTCGTAATAAGAAATAAAAACAATAACGGGACCTTGGATATACGACGTGAAAACCATTCTCATTGCTAATCGATTCGAGGTTTATCCTACATGTATGTTATCATAAAAAGGTATCACAGTTTGTCGATGAGGCAGACAATGACCCTACGGAAGTTGCAGCCATTTACATGAAATATGTAGCTGAAAATACATGTGTTGGTGTATGGCCGAAAGATGTGGAGTGGCACGATGTCGTTCCTTGTATAATAAAGTTAATATCCTTCCGCAATTGCTGTCTTCTTGGTTGTGTGGTGCCGTATATTACAATCTGAACCTGTAAGCTATATATGTATGTCTCACTCAGAATCTGAACGGAATCAAAACAATTCTGCATGGATTCCTATTCAGTCTCAGAGAGAAAATGACCGCGTATAGTCATACTTTGAGAGAACCATTAACAACGCTACGGCAGACGTCAAATTGACTTCAGCGGCCGATTTGCGCGGCCGCATAAATCCGAATTTAGCGGTCACAAATATGATTTATTTCCCATACCGCCTACCGGCATCTATAAGGGGGGCCAATGGGCATGACCAAGATTCGGTTTGCTCGCCTCGGACAAGTCTGAGCCGCACGAGGCGACTGTTAGCTTTTACTCCGACCAACTGTCGCTTAAAACAACCAATGGGGGCTGATTTGTCGGAACTGCTGCCACGAGTGCACATTGACCTATCTTAATCATTGGCTTTTTAGCGACTCCAGTCGGGGAACATGCCAGCAATCCGCCTTCGGGTCAGACATAGCCTAGGTGACGGTTACTGGTACCTCCCTTCTCATATGCAGAATACCTTGCCTGAATGTCACTCGAGTAGTTGTGTCATCGTATCAGTGCATCGAAGCACAGGTGTCCTGGACGGGTACCTTCTAAGTTCATTTCGGAAACAGGGTCTTCAAAATGACTTCAACCGAAGGCCCATGTTTTCTCCATCCATAGGGGAGTATCGAGTGAAATGGCCTGATGTCAGGTTGCTACACCGAAGAGCTCTGGACGTTCTCTGGCGCGACAACGATATTATATGACGTGGGCCTACTTGTCTGAGAAATAGATACCCATGGACGTAGCAGAGGATAGGAATCAAAGACCATGGGCGTCAATTTCTACGATTGAGAGACCGGCAGGTACACAAGAAGTATTTTACCAGTAGTTTTTTTAAACTTCTCGACTCAGTTATGTGCCATGCCGCGATCACCAGTGTTTCGGCATCAAGCATAAAGATTTTAAAAATATATACAAGCCCGTTACATTTTAGGCTAGTGTCCTGCCCGACTTGTTCCGAACCTCCAGTCAATCCTCAAGTGTATCCGTCAATAGGCAGGTTTCACAATCCTTACGTTGCCACGAACGACTGAGCACTAAGTATGTAAAAGTAGAGTGAACTACACTAATGGAGAAAGGAGCAGCTCACTCTTCGCTGAATCTAACATGCTGAATGTGCTGCAGCTCTTTAGAAACTTGGTCACAATTGCCTAAAGGTATATTCAAATTAGTTCATACATAGCTTACCATCCCCATTCAAGAAAAACAATAGATTTTTGTCAATACAACCTGTTCGTACAAGTTGATAACGAATAAAAGATATGAACGAAAAGTTAGCAATACATAGAATAAAGCTATAGACACGTGGTTCTAACAGGGTTCAAGGTTTTTACAGAATCGTTGAGAATTGTAAGGTTAATATTGATCATAGCGGATTATGGTACAGACAAGTTATCGTGGCGTGTGTTTTTATTATCGCTATTAAAGAAATTCAGTAGTTTACATTGATGTATCCAAAGTTGGCCATTCCATGTCATCACAGTATGGGTTCCTTTTTGTTGTAACATGCCGGAATCCAGCTGCTGTTCTATGATCTTGTAATATGTTAACAAATTAAAGCGGTCATCGCCCATAATGTGATACTCTACAAGGAGTTGCTTGACTTATGCCAGAATATTTGTCTGCAGTATTAGGTTCGGGATCACTTGCCATTCGTGTCCCTCAATGTCCATCTTTTCAATACGTCGATGGTGCGCTGCAAATCGTAATCAAACACAGATAAAGATGAAGTGCATTATAGTATTTGATAGTGCATGCAATGAATCCTAACACAGACGACTGCACATGCATTAGCTTTTATTCCACGAGAGCAAATTTAGATCCATACTTGGTAAGGGGTATGGACACGCCCCCCGTACTACACAGCTTATACATTGTAAATGTACATCAGCGTGTACAAAGTAATTTTTAGTGTATAAAGGCCATATTCACGATAGTTTATTAAGCACCGAACGGCCTAACTGTATGCAAGGAGCGAAAAAAGTATTCTTAAGTGCTCAGTGTTCGGATAAGCAGGACTAATGCATTGACTACAGGTTGATCCAAAAACATTGTCAATCCGAACTTAAACCGAAGGCGTGCCAGGGCTTCAAATGCTCACGGTTATACTATATACTAATTGCCATTCGTTAACAAGAACAGAATATATAGATAGAAGTAGTGATCGTTATCAACGGCTCTCCGAGCAAAACAAGCTTAAAAATAACCAAGGATGTCGCAATTCAATAGCACAGTCGGTTGTAGACAGAATTATATCTTCTAAAGTTTCATCGCTAAAATGGAACACGACATGCTAATTATCGTCGAAAGGCGTTCAGATGAAAAGCACTAGGAGCTCTCTGCCTAACTCGGTGTTTAATTTGGACGTCGAGATAGTGAAGGTACGTCCCCATATAGTGGTGTATGTGCATTTCGCCTTCAAGATGCCGCACCTACAAGACAATGTTACGGTGTTCACTTTATCAGCCTTAGCAAGACATCAGCCTCTTATTCTTCTCGAAAGAATCGTCATCTTTCTGCAAACCTATGTTGTCCTTTTCATAGTGATCCTAGGTACATGTGGAAATGGGTTATCTTTGGTCATCTTTATAAGATGCAGGAAGCGAAAAGATGCCGTCATTTTCATTTACTACCTTACCTGTTTGGCTTCTTCGGATCTCATCTGCGTGTTTTCAATTGGTGTTTCCACATGGCTCGTGAATGGCCTCAAACATTCAACAGGAGGGCAAATTTCCATCAATTTATTCACCATTTCAACAATTATGTGTAAATTTCTTATGTATGTTATTTATGTCTTCATTCTGATATCATCGTGGGTTATTGTCACATTCTCTATAGAAAGAGCAGTGATTGTGTGGTTTCCGTTAAAGCGAGCAAGAATCTCTTCAAGAATTCGATTGAGAAATATCATCATTATCATCGTAGTTGCAGCTTTTCTAGGGACGCATAGGTTAGTTACCATCGACAACAGAACAACTAACGGCTTATCATTATGCTTCTACCCGACGGACAACAACCTTGATGTAGTATTTCTACAATTTGACAGCGCCATGCAACTGTATTTGCCCTCACTTTTAATCATCATATCAAATATCTTAATTCTATTTGGTGTCCAGAGGTCAAAAAGGAAAATGATGGATTCCAAAATTGCGACGGACGATAGTGACAGGACCGACAACAAAATAGTTCTTAATTTGATACTAATTTCAACAACGTATATTGCACTACTAACACCATACACTGTTGCGTGGAACTATATCGCCATCCTTCAGAAAACCTCGGGAGATCCGGTTCACTTGTACCAGACATATCTTGTGGCACAGATTACCGATCTTGGAAACCTCATGAATTACGCGTTGAATTTTATCGTTTACAGCTGCACATTACCCTTCTTAAGAGCAGAAGCGCGAAAGCTATTTTGCTTTTGCTCTTTCTTAAAGTTCTCAAAATAATTAAGATGTATATTGAGAAGTATATCATGTATTTTGTATATCTTTATTACATACTCATTAACGCCAATATGGGTCAAAATTTTTGAGAAAAGGGCAAAAATCACAATGAGGCTAAAAGAAAAATGCATTAGGAGAGCAAAGTTCATTGCTTCTATTCATGCTTGCTAACTCAACCTTGTATTCACACTAGGCCTTGAGAAGGCTTTATAGTTTACTTAATACAAAATATGTAATTAACTCAATTTTCACTAATATGGCTGGTGCCCACTATCTTGCAAAGACATTCTCAATCTAATAGTACGCCTATTTAGCACCAACCTTATCTGATTTGAACACTAAAGATTTTTAATCTTTTGCGCATTTCGTTACTTTGCGGAGTTAGTTGTCCATATTAACCCACTTGGTAAAACTCTACATAGTATATACAGAAGCAACGCAGGTGATTCAAATGGAGGCTTTCCTCACTTGCATTGGGATTATTGAGTTGTAGCAGACCACGATGTTTCTTTCTTCCACAAGAAGGCTTCATCTTGAAGAAGTGTAGCAAGAGCTCCATTGAAAGGTCGGAAGAAATCATCCAGTAGTTTCCTGGTTTCGTTCCACATGGGCGCCATCGGGACGCTGTATAATTCCCTTGTGTGCATGTGACGCCTAGTTGCGATGAAGTTGAGCGATTTATTTGAAATAGCATCTGGAATGAGGGACTAATAAAATTAATAAGGGAATCGGTGTATGAGGAGGTGTTTTTTAATGAAGCTTGGTCTTAATCAAGTACTTTAGAAGTCTTTCGGGCAATGAAGGAAGCAAATCCCCTAATGCCTATCCCATTGTTCGACATCCTGCTCAGCAGCTCGAACAACGGGATAGGCATTCGCGTTGGCGTTTCGGAAGATTTGCGAAAACTCGCTGTATAGTTAAAACACGACCAGCAACTTTTTTTCTTCGAGTGTACTACATATTTCAGAACCCACCAAAATCTACCTACCAAGTTTGAGGAAAGAGAACATCTCATGGAGGACAGTAGCTGTTTTGTCCCGATAATCCTCAGTCCTCACAAAAAGAAACTGTTCTCGTGAAAATACTTTCATCCAGTCCGAAATAAACACCGGGTAGAGAGTTCTGTCGATTCGAATCTGAAATAGACGAAAGCTGATGCACTATTCAAGAGAAAAGTTCCTTTAGCGTTTTGATGTGTACATATTTCTCTGTCCATTTATTTCAAATCCTCACCAAATTACCTTTATACCGCTTATAATACATTGTATACACGGACAGCTTCCTACCTTAAACTGATTGCACTCCCGAGACAGGTGGGGGTCGTAGGCACAGTCCCGTACGGACCGTCTCGCGAAGCAATCCTGGTACATGGCGATCAGCTGTACCACAAGGCGATGGAATCGGGCCGGGGACCGCTTGAAAGTGTAGTCGCCAGGGTTTCGCGTTTTGTTTCCGTAGTAACAAAAGTGAGAGAATATTCTGTTTGTAAATAGAAAGCATGATGCATGTAAAAGAAGATGAATTGACGGAATGAAGTTCTGGGTCGTACTGAACGCCGACAGTGATATGCACATCAACAAGAAGACGAAACTGATCCTAAAGTCCCCCGCAGTTTCTCATCGCTTTACCAGGCTAGGAATTCCCCTCCCTGGCATTTTTCACCAAGACGTTGAAGTAAAAAACTTAATTAAAGTTGCAAATAGTGAAAAGACAATTGCGGTATGCAATCGCAATTTGGTTACCTGTCCGCTGGATTCCTCATGATGACTATGAACTTGGCCCGAGGCGTGTACGTCTTGATAAGGTGGGGCGTCAGGACCCTCGGGGCTGCTAAAGGCTCATCAGTCGTGTTTTCCGACAACCGAATTTCGTTATGTGCCATCCACATATTCGAAGGGGAACCTTCGGCTGAAATACACGGGAAGAACCATCAGTCCCGCAAACGATAGCAAATGCTTTTTGTCATCGTTCAAGCTGTTGGCCGGGCAGTGAAGACAGTCAAAACGCTCAACCTAAAAACGCTAAAAGGCAAAAACCACTGTTGTGCGGAGGCCCCCGTTTGATGGTGATCGCAGGACAAGGCGACAGCCGATTCTTGCTTCTGCGACGAATGTCGCTCAGTTGCTGGTCGCTGTAGATTGCAGCGTCACCCGAAGTTAAACTCAATGTCATAGCCTATATAGGTCAAATTGAGATGGAAGGCAGAACAAATACAATTATCACCATGATGTCCCAAAAGACACAATGGTCTACACTTACCTAGAAGCAAATTGGGTGCAGCCTTTCCCCACCTTTCCAGCGATTTCCCCAACATCCCGCTGAATTTACCAAGCGACTCTGAAAATAATTCATTATAACAGTAAAGGATGACGAACACCACGGATAAACCAAATAAACGAGCGATTAAAATCGCTGAAACTGCGATTTAAATCGCTGATATGTGCGACAAAATGATCTCTCGTCTGCAGGAAAACCAGTAACCGCTGGGTTTGATATTGACTCGCAGACTGCGGCGACCATTGGCGAGGCAACAAGACTTAAAGGAGATACCAGAAGAAACGTGGACACAACGGATCTGTTTGATTGTAATATGGCCAGTTGACTTTCTGTTTCGTCGGAGGATCCCGGTTTTTTTTGTTTGAAGATCTGTATTCGAGCATATTCTCCTTCTTATGTTGATTGAATTGAAATACATTTCTCAAGCTCTATAACCAATTATCCCACTAAACTAAAAAAAAGGTGCTAACCTGTTTCGTTGATGCGGTATCTGCCCTGGGTCCACCAATTAGTTTCCCTTATCGCAAGAGCTCTCAACTGGGGGTGCTTCTTCAACCGATACCACAGATCTGTCGTGGCACACTTTGGAAACCCCGGGATATAAAAGGCTGGTAAACATTTCAATTTCGACTTCTTGTACACGGAATTTCCTATCCAGCAAGGTGTTTTCCATCCTTGAACGAAATGTCCAGGTGGCTGCAATTTGAGAACTTGATGTTTAAAAGTACGACATATAGTGTTCATTATTCGATAATTGAAAATGTAAAAACGTCCTCATTAAATGTCATAGCCGTTCGGGCCCGGATCCTTGCTTGACTGGGCATATCGTTAACTTTTGCATTTGCTGTTAGAACAACTCTATGGGCAGAATGCCATATGTGCAGCTTTGTAAGATGGTTTATCATTGAAAAGAGATTTAAAAAAACCTCTCCCCATTATGTAATATTAATTGTAAAATTGTTCTGAACCATTAAACTCTTTTCAACGATTATCCATAGATATACTGACAGATCAAGTACTAGAATTGTGCAACGACTTGTAGAATAATCGGTGCGCACACGTTGAACTAATAGGCCTACATTGGTGTACCACCTGAGTGAATATTCAGGCCCCCCAAGCACATGTGTATCGACACATTTCTTTGTATTGGATACATGTCCTCTGTATTGGCCATGAATGTCTCATCGGTCATGGGTTTGCTATAATGGAAAAATGTCCTGGACACCTTGGATGCCCTGTTGGGTGCTAATAAAAATAACTGCATACCTTTTCATCAAATCCGTTCAATTCCCTCAGTTCTCTCGCCAACTCTGATTCCGATGGCGGACTGTAGGCTGCGATATGTTGCAAGACCTCTCCAGATGTCCATTCGACAAAGGGAAGACCAATCGGATTGAGCTTGAATGTCAACTTTTGTTGCACAGAGCTCGCTTTTCCTAGATGTTCCGGAGCAGTTGAAGCAGACTGCACGTTGCGTATCTCACTGAATTTTACCGGAGCGTTAAACTTTTGAACACTTAATTTTGGTCGCACCTTATGATATTTCACCTTTTGTCGCACCGGACTGTGGCTATACGTGGGGAAGAGCTGGTTTATATCCCCAAGTATTCGATTGTTTGGCATTTTCGTTGATGCCAACTTGACTGACGGGTCGAGAACATCCTGGTCCTCATAGGCTGACTGGAACCTCCGTAATCCGAGATGTTCTTGCAGGAAAGTTGGGTTCGAACTTTCTCGATAGACGTAAAAGACATGTGTCAAGACAGCTCCGAAAAGTAACGGCAGGAAAACGTTGAAAATCCTGCGAGGGGACACGAACACATTCCGCTGCATTCGCATATTTCTGTATACAGCATGCAAACAGTTGTAGAAGGATGTCCTGCCCTATTGTACAAGTTGTTTTGAATTCCAAAAATAGTCGAAAATGTCCCCTGTCAATGCCTGTCCTATATGTAGTCCTAAGGTTTTGTTGATATAACCATTAATGATAAACTGCGTGCACGGTCTAATTGGCTGATATTATAAACGTTAGTGAACCACAAATATATGTAACCTTAGATTATATGATATCTTATTACATTTAAAAGGGGGTCCTATCGGCCAGGTATAGTGTTTTTGATATATCGTTCTGGCCAAAGGTACCAAGTAGTACTCAGGAATGCTAAGAGATAGTGGTGTTTCACAACACTAGATTATCTTTATGGTCTACATTATATAACAGCACCTCAAGCCAGCGCACAATGCCCCTGCCCACCAAGGCGTGCAAGCCATGGCCCTTTGTCATTCTCGTCCCTGTATAATCCTAAATGCGCCATTCAGCTCGATTTACCTCACAATAGAAAACGACCCATTCACACATATTACATCACCTCAAACCAGTGCACGGATAGCGCGCAGTGCCGTTGGTGAACACATTTTGTGTGGTCGCTCCTACGTATAAGTTGTGGTGTGCATGTATTCTCTTGCGTGGACCATATACATGATATGTGGTAGAATCTTAATGATATAGTGAACAGAGTAGATTGTTTCGGTGAGTATTTGTGATACATTCGGCATGTTGGAGTTTTATTCGGTACATGTATACTGTCATATTCACTCCGATATCAAAACCATCATGTATGTTGAGGGAAGTCTTTAACTCGACACTAGATGGAGGTGTGTATCCCGCAAGATGATCATGATAGAAAATCGGTCAACGGAACAATTATTGATCTCATGATCTCTACGAAATGCACTTGGAGCAGGGAAAGTCTTCCTGCGTGTGGAGGGACAGCTGGAAGGCTCGCCCTGTCCATGATAATGACGCTTACCGGGAACACAATCCGGCATTGTATGTACATGTACACGGTCCATTAAATAGCCATATCGCAGCTCCACCTTCCTTTCAGTCCACTCTATTACTGTCACGATATGACATGTTACCATCGAGACGAGAAATCAATACGACATTTAAATAACCCCAACCGAGATTTTCTAAACTACTCTCTTATGGTCTATAAAAATACAGGCTAGAACGACAAGAATGGAGCATGTATTTTAATTTCCTGTTCCTTGCTTCTATGCAAATCTTTCACCATCCCGCATATTCAGACATGTAGCTCCTTGAACGGTTTTCATGGTGTTCTTGCGGGGGCTAAGAAGAGTAACCAGCGATAAAGATATGCACTACGTTTTCATGCCCCTTAGTTTATACCTCGCAGTTAAACAAATTCAGAGAGACAACACTCTCACAACTCCGCTTTGCTTATTCCGAGAACGCTAATACGCTCAGTCAGATATTTTGGTATAAACAAAAATTACAGAGAACCCTCATTTAATGCTAAATTGCGTGATATAATTAATCACGACCTATTAGCATAAGTAATCTTGCAAAAGTCAAAGGCAATGCGAGCATCACCCTTCCTCATTAATGGAAATTGGCAATACTGTCAGCAGTTGTCGCCCACACTATTGTGAGCCAACTGAAGAAGCCACGAAGGAAGACGACTATATCATGTGTTACAGCCACTCGGTGTATGAAGGAAGTCATGTCGGGTGTAGATTTAGAGGTCCTTTAGTTATCAGGGGCTGGCTGGCTGGCAGAACTTTGCTATAGGGATACATTTGCTGGGGATACATGAACTGCATGATACAAACGGTCTGTTGACAGGGGAAGCAAATAATATTAGCTGGTTGTGACCTCAGAACTTAATACAACGACAAGGAAGGGAGTGACATTTGAAGTGAAGCTCTACAGGGGTTTGGATATGATGACTTTTGCTAATGATTGCTAGTGGGTGCTCAGGGGCGATTCCAAAGTAAAGGAGGTATGGATTGGAGAAGCGAAGTAGGTGAGGACCTCCGAGACATTGGTAGCATTCGATGTAGAGAGTCAAAGTGAACCGACAAAATAAAGGTCATTAAGATACAGGATTGATTGTACTTCTGAAGGCAGAAGCAACTCCAGAGGTCGTCGGAGCACTGGGATTGTGGCTGAAGGTAGTGAACGTCGAACAGGGTTAACAGCTTCATTTCATGGTTTGTTGGACAATAACATAGTGACCTGGTGATTGGTGGGAGCGAGACATTCCTTTGCCAAGCATCATCGATTGGACTGGGATATTACCAGTGTCATCTATTGGAGCATGTTCCCAGATACATTTCGATATGTAATACTAAAGGAAAAATCGCTGAAGCATTGTTAACGCCTGCACCTTCGGCATAAAAAAGAAACAAGCCAACTGAAGCTTCTGCCGATCGTTTTTACATCATAGCCAATTGGCCGCCATCCTGGACGATATCGAATATACATGTCCTTTTATCGGGAAATATTAGCCCCTTGATGTTAGCTAGGGCTATAGGCGTGATAGAAACAGTTGGTTTGATTTCCCCTGTGATGACAAGCAGAAGTGCCGGTGTAGCTGAACTTTCATACCGTCTGTAGATCTCAACATTCTCTTCTTTATATTGAGCTATTCGATCATCTCGAAATATTGGTTCGGTATGGCAGGTTTTCCGATTTTGCACCAGGAATAGTGATTTCGATTTGTGAAATTGAAGACCTTACTATGATAAACCTACCTCAGATATTGGAGACATTGCAATTGTAATAACCTGTTGATTATTCTCTTTGGTTTGAAGTCTGCACACCGTATTCAGGCACGCCTACACCAACGAATGTCATTGATCAAGGAGAAACTGTTCATGTTCGAGAGAGATTCTTGGAGTAGGTTGCTGTGGTGAGGCTGTGGGCGAGTCAGGCAGGGAGCTGGTGGAGAAGAAGGCTAGGAAGAACTGGGCGGCTAGCCTCGCGACTACGCCGCTCTCATGACGCGATAAGGATACCGGTTATTACTGATTTCATTATCAGCTTTGAGTCCTATTTGTGGAAGGAACCGAAAGGTAACAAACATGGGTCAGTGTTTTGGAGTCGTTGAAAGCTGGTCTCAGTTCGTGTCCAGTATCTGCACTGGTTGGATCGGCTTGTTAACGAAGAGGACTCGCTATCACGAGGCACCTCATAGAGTGGTGAGTAAAATGATGTATATGTGTTGTTACTGTACATAGTGATACGCATTCTACTGGCGGAGTTTCGGAATACTGACAAGCTAACAAGCAAGTGATGCCTTCACCAAGCATTCAATAACGCAGACATGAACCGCTCACAAACGCTAGATGAAGACATCGGTTTCATTTTGAGGTTGTGTGGGGTTTAAGGGTGAACATGGTCATTATAGATGTATGGGGGTGGCTGGTGGGGGTAATTCTGTTACAAGATTGAAAGCAACGGTATAGAGGGCGAATTCATTTCTTTGATTATATTTTTTTCATGTACTAATGGAGTCTGGAGGCTGAAGTCTGGCCGGAAGCAGAGCGACAGGATGACAAATAAAAAGCCCATCAGGCTCCTAATTTCCGCCCCAATGTTCCCTCACTTATGGCATGGCGTGCGAGGAAATTAGGAGAGCAACTTGTTCACAAACATTACAAAGTACCATGAGTTGGCGATCAATGGCTGATTCCTGATAGACTCACGGCAGTTGAGACAATTTCATTGCTACTATCAAGCAGCTTATCCACTACTATTATTTTGTCCCATCTGCGATTTTAAAGATTTAAAAGAACACGTCACCTACATTGGGCGATTTGTAGAGTGTTAAGAATCCGAATGTTAGATGCTCATGACAGTGTTGTGGCCCACATAAATATTTAGGACAGTGAGACTACCAGTCATGAACACATGATTCAGACATATTCTCATATTTGCCGCAAGTCTTGGCCCAGTAGGTTTCTAAGAATATCTTCCTTCCATCGTGATTCGTAGCTAATCTCATCTCTGATGGAAAACCCCCAGTGGCATATCACCAGCAAAACCATCCAGAATCGATTTTCCTTCTTGACGTTCATTTGATTTGAGGGGATTGCTGTTGTGACATTCATTGATCATCCATCACTTTAGCGTGTAGCTAGTTATATCAGCTAATTTCAAAGACAAAGCTAGCGAATTGAAATGTAAGGCCCCAAGTTATAGCCAGCGCAAGCGCTTTTATCAGCATAGAAAATAACGGAATATCGATGCTAATGAAAGATATTGCCTGACGACCTTGAGATAATAGAAAATTCATCAAAAGTCATCCAACCTCAAATCGAATGTTTCAGGACCAGAATATATTTATTTGATTATCATGCCCCCGGGCATTGTTGACTTATCTAGTACTGACTTTTATCAACATCTAGCTGGTTGAATTTAGTATTGATTGATCGATTCATGGAGTAAACTGGTTGAAGTTATGCGTCAGTCTTAAAGGTCAGGCCTGAATGAATCTTGAAGAAGATTACTGACGCACAACGCTGATACATTTTGTAAATTGGCATGGAAGACGTGGCAAAAAGAATAGAAAATGCAGTGTTTTAAATTCAGGTACTTTATTGGTTTATGTTGTAGATACAAATCTCATGTCTTATAAATCTATCAAGAGGCAGATGGCTAGAAAATATACAAAAGGTCACATAGACTCATCTGCGAATTTCAAGATTCAAGATCTTCTCGGATACCAACATAAAAATAAATCAATGCATTATAGCAGTAGTCCAATCAATATAATGCGAGGGTGGAGATATATTGGCGCCGCCGGCATCCACGCATGGCCATTCCTCTCTCGTTAGATTACTCGGATATCTTCTGTTTCCTTTTTTACAATAGTGTTGTTAATTTGGGAACCTGATGGCATCTCTTATACGTGTGGTGAGGTCACCAAGTTACATGAATGATCAGTCCAAACAGACCAAGAACAAGCATGGTGGGTTGCTGAAGCTCTTTTCATTACGTGACTGAAATTGCTTTATTACCAGCAAATATAGAAGAGCCACTTTATACTCTGCTCTAACGGATTTTTTCGCTTGCAGGCGAATTGGCAAACACTAGCAGCATTGCAACCAAATCCGTGTCTTTCCTCAGGCATCCGATGGCTTGTTCAGTATCCATGGAAATAGAATGGAATAGATTAGGTTCATCATCCCCAGTCACAGCCTCTAGATATTTTGAGTTGGCCCAGTACTTGCGTGTCACATGTACATTTTTTTATCCAATTGTCCACATGCCCAATGGACATGCAGTTAGCAGTCAGGCAAGGATCCCAGAACGGCTTGCTGTCGCCAAAATACACACTCGCCAATTCGACTATAACCGTCTTGTCTGGGATACTGACCGCACTTAACCCATGTCATTTCCTGATGTGCGTTGCTTTCTTTGCGCAAAGTCCAGTAAGCCAACAGGGAATACAGACCGATCCCCAGTCGTCTGAATCTACGGTTTCCTCTGATTTCTCTGTTTCGACGTGGCCTGTAATGACATCATCGATCCTTACGCTCCAGCCGGAAGCTTAAAAGGACATTGCCGTCTTTGCCGTGCTTTACAAAATGACGGCGAGCATGGCGAAATGTCAAGTCAATATTGCATCCACATAAAATGTTTATGGACAGTCAATCAACGTAATTCTCTTTACACAAGTCATGACTGTTGACGAACTTTTTCTATATGGTTTTTAGGGATGTGCGCTGGTATTGCGTCTATCCGGATACGGATCGAATGTCTCCCATATGGATCGTACCCATCATGGACGTTGTGATTTTTCATTTATCTCATGAATATTTCCGACAAATAGTTGATTCGAAAGGACATTATATAAAAATGAACATTTACTTCACATTCGTGATCATACTGTACACGGATGAAACTTCTTTAAAAATCTACCTTCGAGCCGGTATATAATTAGGGCATCTTCAATGACAACAGTGTGCTGATTGATCTATTCAAGATTCAAAGAAAATCGTCACCTTTCGATCACTGCCGGCATGCTTTGAACTCATACACGGATACTATTATCAAAAACGTATGGCAATATTTCTGTTTCGTCAGATCTGAATTATGTAAAAGACGTAAATAAATAAAATATCATTGGTCAAACCAGGGAGATTAATGAAAAATCATGTTAAATCTGCCTGCTAAAACGAAGGGTTGCGCTCAGGCAATGTACAACAAGGTGTTATCGATTTTCGATGCGCTACTTGCCGCCTTTGCAAGAGAATACCATACGGCCACAATGATACCCAGTTTCCTTTACGGATAAAGGTATGGAGGATGGTGTATATGATATATATATATCACAAGCAGTGTTCTAGTTACATTCCTTGAGGAAATTACCAATAGTTGCATCGGTGAATAACTCTAAGAAGTGATACCCTTCTTCCTCTAAGGATAAAGTTTTCGATGATGTATAGGATTGCCTTTCAGTTAAGGAAAAGTGACAGCCGACCTCTTGTTGCCGTATACCGAAATGGTGTTGCTGATTCAAACAATTATTTCATCGGTAAGGACAGGCGAAGAATGCAAGCATGCATCGCGTTGGGTCTATTAGGTCAGTGAGGTATATAGCATAAACATCCCGTATTACGTGCAGTTTCGTTATGACATCATTGCGATCTGCTTCGTCTTTCCTGCAGCGATCAACGGCACGGCTCAGTCGTTCGTCCTTTCATCAGCCGTGGAATACAAAGCCTGTAAAGAAGCTTCCGGATGCAATAGATATGCACACCAGCCTCTTCCCTCAGAATACAATGGTGCATTTAATGCCAATTGGTCGAAGTGGGCGTTGTTGACAAGGCAAGAGAACGTCTTCGTTGCTTGAATAAAATTTGGCATAAGCCAATACTTTTTACCAAATTTTTTTGCCAAAGCCTCTAGAACACAGAAGAGTAGGCGTTGAAAAGTGGCAAACCAAACAGCACAGTTTTGCTGACTATATCCCTCAGGCCTAAAACAAGATGGAAAATGATCTTCACCACAGAAATTTAGCGGGGTTCTCAAAAGGATATCTTTGAGAGCACATGTAGGCGTAACGTAGGATGATACTGGTAGAATATGAAGCCCCCACCCCCTTTATGACTGATTAGGGTAATTTGATCATCCTGTGTCCTAATGGAATGGGATGGCACTGCCTAATGTCTATCACAATTAGGCGAGGCGCCAGGCAGGATATTATCCTGGAGCAGTTGTGGCAGGCAGAAATCAAGGTTGGTTTTGGCAGGTGGGTATGAGGAAGCATCCTGTACAATCCGTAACAAACTATGTGATACGGGTAGTTGTAAAACAAGAAACACAGAAACGAAACAGAAACACAGAAACGCAGAAACGAAACGCAGAAACGAAAATCAAACGGGTTTTCAAAAAGGTTGGAATCAAGCGGCACGCCGATACTTTCCTTGCCCAATCCGTTGTTATTGTCGTTTAAAAGTAAAATCTGAGGTTGGTGGGTTGCGGCCAGCCGGAATGCAATAGAGTTGTTGAGGGGATACATGGAGCAACTTTGGGGGGGGGGGGGGGGGGGGGGAGGGGGCGGCACGATATGTGAAGTCTTTTGAGGTGGTGGTGTAGTACTTTGGTAGGTTCGATTCGATTCCTACAGCATGTTATTTTAAATGAAGGTGCAGTGCAACATCTTGCCTTGTAGTGTTCAATTTACATGAAGTACCAGGATCATCCTACAAATCCCGTCTGATGCAGCACTAAATGCAAGGTACGGTACCAGTACATGGGTGAATCATTTCGACGTTATGTGAGACGTGAGAGACCAATTTTGGCGACTAGAATAGAGTAAAGTGGGGGGGGGGGGGGGGGCGGGCACTAGACTTGGACTTGGAGTAACTCAATCTTGCCTGCCCAGCTGCTGCCTTTAAATAGTCCCTTTAAATATATGTTTATGTTAATGAGGTTGCAGTAGGGAAGTTCAGCCTAGTGTCGTGCACAGGCCATGGAATGTACAAAAGAACAGGACTCGCTATTCGAAGGACTATTTTCTATTTACGCCGTGTAGTACATACATGTAGTGTATTGGCACGATCAAGGCCGGATGCTGCCAATCTGCGCACACGTTGATGAGGCTAAAAGGGGTATTGGGAAATGAGCATTCCTCCTTCCATTCCGACTGAATACCGGTTTTAGTTACACCCGCGTTCGCGGCCACAACCATGGCAACAAGATGGAGTTTGCAGACCAGAATTCGCCACAAGACTGGTTTCTGCGTTTCGTTTCTGTGTTTCTGTGTTTCTGTTTCGTTTCTGTGTTTCTTGTTTTACAACTACCCATGTGATACATTGTTGGGTCAGTCGGCTGGTGGAACACGCTGGTGTCTATACGGTACAAGATGGCGTTACCAATGCAAGCTTCAACAAGCCTACACAGGAGTTCTTCAGAACCAGCGGAGAAACCCCAATGAAGTGATGCGCTTATAGCAAAAACTGAGGATCTCCAGTAAGAGAGGCCGTACCGTGGTAACTAAAATCTAAACTGAAAAAGGCCGATTTTCACTGTAGAAGAGAGCCAGATTCCTTCAGCGATTGCGTCGGTTCTACTTCCCTGCACTAATAACGTTGCCGGCGGAAATTGCCTTCGTTTCAACAGTGTACTTTTTGTCTCCATTACTTTAAAACCGCGTCGTACCAACCACCAACCAGCAGACGAATGCAAATTCCCCCCTGCAGACAGGAAGTGTACGTACGGGAACTACATTCGCCAATAAATCATACTTTCTCGGTCAACAAAGTAATTCGGGTCTTTTGAATAGAAAATGGTGATAGTAATTCATTCTCCGAGTATTGATCCATTTGCAATGAATCCGCAATATCGTGGCAGAGATTGGCTATGGCGGGCGATTAGGGGTGATTGGGGGGTAAAACATGCCACAGGCTTTTAAAGGCACTCAGACTGGCAACACCAAACCAGGGAGGATGACAGCGTAGTACAGCACCGCCAGGTTGTATCATCAGGCCATGACGGTTATGGACATGTTTCACACACTGACAAGCACAACAAACACTGCAGAGTACCTTATCAGTGTTTGTACTTTTGTAGAAGATTATTACGACATATCATTGGACTAGTGAATTGCCTTTAAACATCCTGGCGTTGGGGGCTCTCCTTTTGGCTTGCGTGAAATTGCCATTTTCCGGAGGATTAGCTTGTGACATCTCCATCTGACTGATGGTTTCTACCTGTAGACAGAGAAAAATTACGAACACCCAGATGTCATTGAGACTTTAGGGTTTGAAATTGTCGTAGAGCGCTTGTCACCTTGATCTGTAGGTGGTTCAGTCCCCAGTCGGTCCACTTCCTTCTGTGATAGAGAGGACGAACTTTGACAACGTATGCTTCTTTCGGCGACTCAGTTTCATTTTTCATCACATACAAAACTCCAGTATATTAGTTTAATAATATCCCAGCTGGGGCTCAGCTCTCAACTCATACTCTTTTCTTGTCGAAGATTGTATTCAAGAGACTGTCGATCCATACCTCAGTGTAATGAAAGCCATAGTGTCTATCATTGTAAAAGGTGAACCATACCTCGAGGCTACGACCGAATGTTGCTCTACGTATACATTACATTCTGCCTCATTAGGCAATCTCATACAATTGCCCCTTTGATATTTCCCATTATATGTTAGCATGACAGTGTAGCTACAACTCGGACATCTCCCTGCAGTGCCAAAATCGATACTACTGGGAAACAATGGGCGCAATTTCGACTAGATTGTGTGAAGGTGATGTTGGGATTACTGATCCTCGATGAATCAGTGGGCAAGTCGCTGCTATAGAAAATGAGGTTGCTATTTCTCTCGACATCATGTGTATGCCCGTCATTGTTAATACAACACTGCCTAACCTACACTGACTTCCTGGCTCATGCTATAAGCCTGTAGTTGCCCTTTAGTAGTTCAACGAGGAGGATACAGGTGCATATACACGTACATGTACCATTCTCTTCGAAACGTCTTCCAATTTTAACTCTTGTTAATCTCTTTCTCGTTCTAGTCTTCGTTATGCATCCTCCGAGGCGAAAAGACCCCAGGCGAAGATGGGAAGCTGATGCACCATATCTTCGAGGACATTGCCAGCGCATCCCCGGACGCCCCAGCCATCTTCTACGGGGGCAAGACCATGTCGTACGGGGAGGTGAACAAGCGGGCCGACCTGGTCGCCTGCCGGTTACAGCATGAAATCATGGGAATGGTGTCACCGTTGAAGACCAATAGGAACCCTCTGATTTGCATTGCGATGCCGCCGAGTGAGAAACGCATTATCACCATCCTTGCAGCGTTCAAACTGCACATGGGGTACCTTCCTGTGGAGCCGACGATCCCACCACAAAGGGTGTTGCAAATTGTCCGTGAAGCCAAGCCAGAGATCATCATTTACGCTGCGGAGTATGCGGGAGTTGTGAACAAGACAAGTATCTTCAGCGAAAGTACCCGACTCCTTGATTACGATTTGTTGGGCGACAAGCTCAAAATGCTTACAACGTACCAGAAAGGAAATGATCAGGATCCCTTAGCGTGCGTCCTTTATACGTCTGGTAGTACTGGCGAACCCAAGGGGGTCCGCTTGCGGCACAGTAGCGTCCTGAATCGCCTTCGCTGGCAATGGCGACAGTTCCCCTTCACGGAGAGTGAGGTGGGGGCGGCAAAAACGTCACTACTGTTCGTAGACAGCATCACGGAGACTTGGGGCTGCTTACTTCGTAAGATTCCCGTTGTAATCATTCCAAGAAACATCGTGCAGAACCCCGAGTCTTTCGTAAAAACTGTCACTGACCATGGAGTAACGAGACTGGTTGTCGTGCCTACGTTGCTAAAGACGTTGCTGTTGTACTTGAAGATGAGTGACCGTTTTAATATGTTGTCAAAATTGAAATTAATCGTCTGTAGCGGAGAGACGCTCCCGCCGTCTCTAGCCAAGCAGTTCTTCTCCTTCTTCAGTGGGACTGTCCTTGCTAACTACTATGGGTCGACCGAGGTAACGGGTGATGTCACTTATGATGTGTTCCAAGACGTCAGAGATGTTGAGGAGAAATGCCTCGATGATAGAATGTCCATAGGCGGGCCTATCGACAACTGTACTGTCTACGTTGTAGACAATGAAATGCGACCAGTAGCTGAGGGGGAGATCGGCGAGATTTTGATGTCGGGCAAAAATGTCGCGGATGGTTACATGAAAATGGAGCAAGCAGATGATTTCATGGAGAACACGATTGAGAAATCAGGTGCGAGTCCCCTATTTCGTTCCGGTGACTACGGCAAGATTGCACAAGGGAGGATTTACTTCTACGGCAGGAGAGACACTCAAGTCAAAATCCGAGGACAACGAGTCGATTTGTCTGAAATCGATCGTCTGATTTCTTCCCTGTCGACTGTCAAGGATGTTGTTTCTATCGTCTGCCGACCAAGGGGTTCAGCGGGCACAATCGTGTCATTCACGGTCACGGAGAAGAATGCTAAACGGGCATTGGAAGCAAGCCGTCTGGTGGAGGCATGTCGCTCCTCCCTGCCGGATTACATGGTGCCGACAGTCGTTGTTCTGAAGGAGATGCCCGTGCAAAGCCACACGGGCAAAATAGACTTAGAACGCCTGAAAGATATCTACGATGAAACCCTGATTGATAGCGGATGCACAGAAACAGACGACGTGAACAGAAATGTTGTCGACGTCATAGCATCCGTTACCGGTGTCAGAACATCTCGCGTGAAACTTTCAGACAATTTCTTTCAAATTGGTGGTAACTCAGTCGAAGCAGTGAATGCAGTAGCAGGTCTCAGAAATTTAGGATACGCTATAGAAATAGGGGCTTTCTTTGCTGCTCGGACAATCAGTGAGATCGTAGAGACGATAAAAACTGGGTTAGTCGCCGAAGCAAAGACCGTGCTGGCAAGCCGATATCAACTCCGACCCCTGCAACCATCCGACCGCAAGGAAATCGACCCGATTGTCGAGCATGGGATGGTGAGGAAGTGTCCCCTGTGCGGCTCGGCCGGGATTCGCAATGAAGATATGCGGCTCTTTACGGATGCGGTGTGGGAGGGGAGTTTAGCAAGCCGGCTGTCCCATGTCGTCCTGGAGAAGAAGACGGGAAGAATTGTCGCTGTTCAATTCAACGTTCTGTCGTGTTTTGATTTGAAGATGGACACCATGATGCGGAACTCGTGCATGAGGAAGATATGCCTCATGCTGGGTAAGTATAGTCGCTTGTTCCGAAGTTTTTAATGATTTGTTGATCCTTTTGCGCGGACGAGAAAGTGGTACTGATGTCCAAGCCGACATGTCACACCATCTGTATACACGTAGCATGTCTGACTTTGTCTTAAGTACGGATTCACCATTCGATCATAAAACTGAGAGTCTGGCTGATTTCCCACTCGATCACAAAAACGACATAGCAGAAGCTCTCTTATCATATAAATCTCTGTATGCTTTCCAGTCGAATCTGAGTCCAGCTTCAGTGCCTTCATCAAAGGCAACCACAGTAGATGGTGTGAGGCGGAGTTGGCGGTCACCCTGCCCGAGCTGGCATATGAGGAGAACCTCTACATTCTTGAGCTGTTCGAAAAGACGCTGATCGAGGACTGCCGGAAGAGAGGGATGTTGGGCATCTGTTCCGTCAATGTGAACCTTGTGACGCAGGTACGTATGGCCATTTCTAAATATTCGCAAAACTGGTGAGGAAAATTTTGAAACCTTCAGTCTAGAAAGCAGCAGGCAATTAGGGGAAACGACTGAAAGACTTAGGCAAATGCAAGAGGATATAAGTTATTTCCTCTTGGCAAAGGCAAAAATTTACCAACATGAAAGAAAATCGTCCAACATCAGTTAGACTAGAGTGTAGCGATCTGCGTCGTCTTGGGTTTAATATAAAGTAACATACCAGTGATCATTAAAAATGTCCGAGGTTGAAAACAATGGGCTGGATAATTTCTATAATGGTTCCTCTTGTCGAATGCTATTATGTGTTACATTCCAGGTCCTCGCTAAGCAGCTCGGTTACCAGTCCTCATGGTACGTCAAGGTGAAGGACTGGTCAAGCCCGGATGGAAACAAGCCTTTCATTACCGCACCCGATGACGCGTACATTTCGGCAGACGTCTTACTTCTCACATAAGACATTGCGCTTGTGTCGAGAAGGATTAAAACTGCGATATATGCTTTGTGTCAGCATCACGATAAAGATGCGACAGCGTTGTGATCGGTAAATGCATGTCTAAGAGGGTAAACCTCGTTAGTAGAACAAACAGACAATGATGCCGATAACGCCTCGTATTGGACAGACGAAAATTCTGAAGCATATATATTTTTTCAAATTCTGCTGATGATGCAAGAACCTTATCATCAGTCTTCTTGATACCTACTTGTTTTGGGCAACTCAATTATCAGTTGAAACAGAATCTTTATTGAAAGACTCTGGTTGAATGAAGGGATGATTGTGCAGAACATTGAAAACGTTCTTGCACATGGCCGCTTCGGAGAGTATCCGTCTGTTATGAGTGCATGTACATACATGTACTACATTGGGTGTATCATGTTGTCTTGTGACAATTCGATATAGTTTTATTTGGAAACTTGTCATGTAAATGATTGTAGTCAAAGGTTACCTAGAGAAGGAGTTTGTAGATTTACATGTGCATAAAATTAGCATGCCGTGGAGCAAATAATGAATGTATTTTTAAGACAAACAGTTTCTGAGTTCAGTGTTTCCACTCTAAAGTGTGGTTAGCCACCCATGCTGTACATTGTATACGAAGATATTTCAAGCAATACTTCGACCTGTGATCAATATTTCACAATCGAGCGAACGAAATCCATGTCACATTTACGTGTGAGTAGATGTGGTATAGCCACTAGTGAAGAAAACAACTGGTAGCATACATTAATTCACTCGGAGGCTATACGCGTACCGGGGCTATGGCTATACCACAACTTAGTCAACTCACAGGCACACGAAGATCAAACTCCAGCCCAACTGACAACACTCATAAAATAATGTATTGTCAGTTGGGCTGGAGCAACGTACAAGAAAAGGGCAATCGTCCCAGCCTATTTAGGAGATTCAGTGCATCTAGCGAATGAAGAGGGCATAAGTTGTTACGTTGCTTAGGAATGTTGAAGTTTATTCATTACAGATCTTTATTCGATATGCAATAGGTGTAGAAACAAATGATTTTAGAAAACTACTAGATTCTCACGTGATATGTAAATGACCTGTTAGGCTTGTTGTTGATTAGAAGAAAATAAATTCTAGAATGTTCATTGGCGATCGGCTTATTTCTTCAAAACGACCGACTCTGATAACCGTGTGGTTCTTCATGCCAGGAACCCTGAACTTTTGTGTCATTTATCAATATTTCTCAGGAGACGAAAATCTATTTTAGTACACCTCTTGCACCCTAATCTCAGTAGCCCTATGAATCGAGGCATGCATTTGAGGTAAGACGAATTCCAGATTCCTCTTCTTATGAGGACGTCGAAGCTACTTCTTAGGCTAATACAGATGTGTTACATAACATGTCCTCTCTTTTCAAATGTACATGTATATGGTCAGTGGCGAAAATTCCTTTCTTACCCCGATCATTGTTTCGCTGCTTGAACTTGTCCAAGGATACCAGTCATAGCGGTGATGAACCAATAGCGTAGTAGAGGATGTGACAAAAGCAATCGAGCATGAAGCCAACTGACCTTATAAAGGCGAAAAGAGAGATTGTTAACCCAAAAGCTGAATCGTCCACGCTGCACACTTTCAGAGCGTTGCGGGAATTGCTCTGAAGCTTAAATATCAGAATGTGTAGCACATTGGAATAATGTTATTCAAGGAAGCAAGCCAGGATGAACTTCTTTATGTAGAACACAGAAAGGTCGTTCCTTACATAAGTGCAGAGTCAACAGTCAAGCAGATATCGTAGCTGAAAAGGAACGTTAACACTAAATTAGTCCTTATTTCCATACCAAGGTCCGTTTGTCCATAAACGTTCCGTCGTTCGATCTATGGCGATTGCGAAAGCGGCTTCTTTCCTCAGTTGCGTCCATTCGTTCTCGATCCCGTGGCCCGCGTTTCAAGTGGAGCTAGATCTGGAGGGAGGCTAATTTGAGAACCTTGTTGCTGGTGTTGACGAAGGTATTTGAATATCGTCGCCCATGTTGACGGCGTGTTAGATCTTTTTTGTGTTGGGAACATCTACAAGAAGAAGAGAAACAGTGTGTTAGACCAGAGAAGGTGTGTCAGATCACTATTAAATTAGCTACATCTACCATGTACCACGAGCTAAAAAAACAGTGGCGATGCTGAACGCACGGGAGCATTAATCACACTGATCGGTACTGGCCATGGACAGAGAGCTTTCACCAACTTGGACTTGGAAAAGATACTTTCTGCAGGATTGTCCCCTGATGAATAGAATACAGGACTTTTGGCATGGGCCGAAGTCACTGAAGACAAATCAGTGATGGGGAACCGACCAAGGCCTGCAACAAGCAGCCGATTTTGTCGCGGCGCATGACCTAAGGAGATGGTGATTGCGAAAATCTGAACGCAGAGATAGAAGGAGAATCTACTGGATGGTCTTACAAAGGGAAATGTAAAAATATCGGGATTCACAACGATAACAATCCTGAAATAAATCAAAAGCGCTCCATGTCACCAGGTTCAGACTTTATTTAAGTATGGTTGCATGTATTTTGCCTTTTTATAAATTTTGCTAACATGGCTGTTTAGGCCGTGTCATAGGTCATTGGCATCAAATATGCATGTTGGTTTTTTGGTGGCTGGGGTGTTACTGGGTATGAATTGCGTTGCAACTCTGCCATGATAATGAATACAAAGAAATGTATGTTACTAACCTCTAAGTCTTGTTCAGATCCGTGATTCCTGTTCCAAGTCCAAGGCTCCAACTCCACTACCTCACCAGGAAGAGCGTAGCCAGAAGCAGGCCTGAACTGCCAAAGGCAGGCAAGCGCGAACACGGCAACAACGAGACGTGGATACATCATGTTCAGTACAAGTGACGAAATATTATGAAATTTGCTGCCGATGGCGATTCGTATATACCCATGACGAAGCTTTGAGCGTTTTTTACCACTTTTTAACTGCAGGTGTCCATTTAGTGGACATCTTGTGCACCAAACATATCAAAGCTAATCTAATTAGCTGCGCCCACAGTTCATAATTAGAGTTTAAACTTGTTGGGATTCGGTTTCATCATCGCTTTAAATGTCAGAGGAGGCCACTCTTGTAGGGTTTTTTCCTTCCTTCTAGAACTTTTCAATATGCATGGGTGGCAAAATGAACTTTTCATTAAAAACGTTAACTTTGAAATGGTCGTTGCCCAAACTCTCAGTTTTTCAACAGCACTGGCATAGCACTTTAACTCAACAGCTGTAATAATATTGGCTAATTTTCTCCGGATCGAGAAAAGTTTACTGGACGTTGTATCTAGTGTATTGAAAACAACACAATTGAGGAGAAATAGCATTCCGCGAAGATGACGTCACTGCAGCTGCTGCCCTCTATTTCCCCATCGCTAAATTACAGGCAATGTCGGACAAACATGCGGTTTCGTAATGGATTCAGGCTTTCTAACTAGGGCAGTTAGATTCAATCTGGCACATATCCGAGTGTTGGAAATACTACATAATTGTTCTGAATATTTCTCTCTGTGACTCTATGGTATCATTCATGCTAAAAACAATGCAGGGTCAAAGATAATTGACTTTGAAATAAGCTCAAATGCGTAGAAATAAGTGTCGATGTCCGACTGTCACGTGACTAAAACGTCATCAATATCTTATTCAAATGATCTTGTGAGCTATAAATAGTAACTTCGCGGAATGCTATTTCTGACTTCCGACCTCTTAGTTATTGGTAGATTGTGAAAACAGATTTCTGCAAACGAAGTATGATAAGTCTGGAGTTCTCCTTTGCAAACTTGAACTAATTGTATTCACCTTGACTAGACACTGATCAGAAACAGAACAACACGCACATCTATAAAGTTAGGACGTTTTATTCTTTACTTCTTGATCACATAAGATATTAACGGAGTAGAAAACATATTTGGAATTGAGATATCAGATTCTATTAGTATTAGAAGCTATACATAGTTATTAATAGCAGGAGTTAAACAATGAAGAAGTTAATATTCTATCATTCTATGTAATATGCCTGCATGCATACCTCCAGTTGACTCTAAAATATTAACAAGAATTCATAAACACTTTATTTTGTATATTATAGTTGACGTGTATATGCATCAGTCAGTGTCATCTGCATATTATGCTCCCTTGAATTTATTGGGGTAATTTTTCTGCTGGTTAGAGTGGTGTAGCAACTGCACTAGCGGGGAACTGACAAACTGACCAGGACTTTATGCTGCATTTGACGTCGTTCCATCCGCCCAAACGAGCTCGCGCTTCAATGGCGACGCAGTTTTTATCACTGCCGCCAGCTGGTTGCTGTACGCCGTTCACGACTGACCAGTTGCTGTATGAGTATGGTGTGCCATCAATCCAGACCATTGTGCCCTCAGTATCTTTATCGTCCAATCCAATCCAGACACGGTGCCTGACGTTCCTGAAAACATCACAGCAGAATGAATAAGTAAGACCAGGATTTTTCAATAAATTGAAATTGAGACTGACTACAAAAGGTGGTACGGTGTCATGCACGAATTTACCCACATTTTCGCAAGGTTCTCCGCTTTTTTTCATTTCCAAGTGCTTTTACCGTATCATCTGGTAAAACTAAACGCTAGTAAGCAAACTGGTACTTACATAAGCTCATTAGCGATAAAATTCTGCCTGAACTGATCGTAGACGGTAGCAAGGTTGCCATTGCCTAATCCGGACTTGGTTCCGTATTTCTCGCAGGTGGCCTGTGCCCGGTCATAGGTCTTCAACCCTCTGACAAGCTTGTAGCACTTGGATCCGAATCTTTCCATCCATTTGGGGCAGGAATATTCAGTAGTCTATAAATAGAAATACAAAGCGATTGTTGATATTGTGTTGTCATAAACTAATAAACGCAGTGTTCTCGTGAGGTCTCTACAGAACTCTCAATACAAGGTCGTAGGTTCGAACACCTGTCTGCATGGTTGGGTCGCGAATTTCCAGGTTCTGTCCCCTTTACGAAAAAAGATCTCGGATTCACCATGGTAAAATCTGAATTCTCCATGGTGAATTCCGTCAGCGTTTACCATGCTCACCATGGTGAAATATTTCACTGTCCCAATTCACCATGGTGAAGTGCTGTCAGTTTACCATGGTGAATTGTGAATTTACCATGGTAAAAATGAGAAACATTTTCTCTAAGGGTCACTCTGTAGGATAAATCACGGACGGGCCAGAAGGAAGAAAAAACTCTCTATTCTTTTTTTCAAGGTCTGTGGTTATAATAGGAGCACGCGTGCCATTGAGCGAGTAGAAGGCCGCAAGTTCTCGTGATATTTGTGTGGTCTGGTCGATCGCTCCGTTGCAGACAAGAACAATCCAACCTTGCGTCAGGAATTGGCGAAGATCTGAAAAGGCTGAGTACGAGGCTGGTAGAAGGCATCTGAATGGCTAATACGAGCGGAATTCCCAAAAACTGGTCGAGGAATGTGGCGAATGGCCACTGTTCTTATTGGAAAGGAATAAATCATACTCACGTCGACTGCAACATTGACGAGGACGGTGGTAGACAACGCAGGACCGCCCGCGTCAGTTGCGGAGACCACGAGAGTGAAGGATGTGGTTTCCCCCATGTTGATCACAGCAGCTTGGGTTATCTCGCCGGTATTGGCATTAATTTGGAAAGCGTTTCCGGTATTACCACTCACGAAAGCGTAGGTAATTTGAGCATTTGTCGTCGAGTCTGCGTCCGTGGCCTGAAGCGAAAGAGAATGTTCAGAACATTACGGGCGTTCTTTGGTTAAAATGAGAGTGGTGTTCAGAACATGGAAGAAGCAACGTACATAGGCCTCTACAGTGGTGAAAATCTAGGTAACAGTCAGTACCTTGTACATTGCAGGAAACAATAAAGGCAATGCTCAGAAAATAAAAGGCCTCCCTGGTAAATATAAATATTTCTTTTGAAATTTAGCGATCGACCACACAAATATGGCCTTATTGGCCGAGAAACTCGTGATCGGGCAACTTCTTGGTCGAGAAATTCGTGGTCGGGGAACGTTTATTGGTAGAGAAACTCGTGATCGGGCAACTTCTTGGTCGAGGAGTTCGTGATCGGGAAACTTCTTGGTCGAGACATTTGTGATCGGGCAAACTCTCATGACGTCAATAGCCCGACGACGATTGGAACCCAAATCTATAAGGGCTAAGTATACTTACAAAAACAGATATCGGATTTGGAAGGTATGTTCCATATTGTTCAACTGTCGCTGAATAGCTCAGTGCGGCAAATACAGGCGTGTTATCATTCACATCAAGAATATTTAGGGTGAACGGCTCAGTGTTGATATCGGCGAGTTTACTTGCCGTACCCAAAGCGCTCGCTTTAATTGTGAACTGCATCTGTGTAACAGATTCGTAGTCTAGGAATTCAGATAGAGTTATCTCCCCACTAACGGCATTGATAGAAACACCTCTGAAAAATAAATTTTTAATCAATAATTAGTTGGTACTATCAATTACCCCAATTACAGATTAGTTTTTAAGGGCCTGAAAATGAAGTTTCTCAATTATTATAGATTAGATTTTGAGTGGCGAAAACATTCACAATTATAACCGAAAACATTCACAATTATGATCGAGTGCCCGAAAAAGAATTTCATAATTTACGGTTTGGAGAGTTCAAAAATGATTCTCTCGTCATAAAATAGTTTCATAGTTTGTCATTGTCAGCATCTGTTCATGGATAGTTACTGGCAGAGAATATAATCATTTTGGCTCGAAAAAGTTTTACATTGATAGTTTGTGAGACGGATACATCCGTGTTTGTGATAAAGTCGCTACCGGTACCGGTTCGAGCAAAAATAATTCTATTCCTAAAGATACAGGTTTAGTTCGAAAAAAAAACACGTACGTTGCTGGAGAATCATCCTTGGCCACAATGCTGTAAGTTACCTCAGCTCCAAGTGAAGACGTCGCCTGGAATAGAAAACAGGATTAGAATAACAGGATAAAACACCAGTTTCGATAAATGGACATGTATAGCTTCGTGATTGAGCTCGTACACCAATCATCTCAAACATTATGGATGTCCGTCAAATGGAAATCAGGAGAAAAAGTGATAATATTGTCTTTCATATTCATACTTACGGATACGGCGATGAGAACTGAACCTATCGATAAATTTTCATCGACATTTGCTTCGTATGGAGTTGACGAAAATGTAATATCTGAAACGAGGCAAAAGCGACGTCATGTGAATTAGGCGAATAGGAACGATGTCCAACAGGGCTTTTGTTGTTGAAATTTCTGTTTTTAAACGGGGGGGGGGGGGGCTCTTAAGAGATACATCTACATGATAAGGAGAAAACAATTTTGTTCAGGTTTCTTAAGGACACAAAACCGGTTAATCGATGGTCTCCGAAAGCTGAAAAACCGTTTTTTTAAAGAGTGTGCAATTTACATTGAGCAATATATGAAACTTGGAGGAATGTATTTTACGACTTACCCCCGTTAGCAACGGCAAATGCAGTAAGGACCACAGCTGAAGAAGAAGAAACGACATCAATGAAACACATGCTGACTCTTATGGTTTATAGTTTAAATTGATAAGATGAAAAATAACCTTGGTCATAGTCAATTTGCACGCGCCCAGTTTTTATCCCTTTTGTAAAGCCTTATTATATATAGGCCTAATATCCAAAATGAAACTGCAAACAAAATTTGCATTGATTCGCATGAAATTTATCAACCCTTAAAAAACATGAAATAACTATGAAAGTATAATATTCTTACCTGAAAACAGCAAAGTCGACTTCATCTTGACGGAAGTTGTTCGAAAATGAGACAGGCTATGGATCGGAAGAGAGCCGGGCTTGACTGCCGTTCGGACGGAATACTTCTCTGTTTTAAGGGCCTAGGAATTGGCCAACGCCTAATCCCAGCTTGTTATAACGCGTAAACCCAACCTAATGTTAATACCTGTAGCACCACAAATCTTAGATTTAACGCTTAGCTTTATTAAAGTACCAGATGTATAGTACCTCCAATTATTATGGCCGTTGGTACGTTGGCCCCAGAGTGGAGGTTAAGCAACATTACGCGCGGTCAACCTTTGGATCAGTGACCGGCACGTACAATACACTAGAGACCATTAATAATTGCCCACTCCTCTAAGCTAACTTTCACCGCATACCACAAACATGACTTTTTTTCCTACCACATCAAGGATTTAGCTTTTAAGTCGATTTATGACTGCACAACTATAGCAAAATCAGATTTTCTTTGTGGTGCGGGGATAATGATAAAAGCCGGTGTCAAAGTGAAAACACCCTTGAGTAGAAAATATCAACTAATCCGTTCTCATCCAGCGACAAAGAACCTCCTAAATGTCTAATATCAACAATTTGAATAGAATAGCCGCCTAATCGATTACCAAACTCAACTTAATATACTCGTTGGCCTAATCTTAGTTTCCAAGGTCAATCCAGACAACGTTAAACCATATTAAATTGATCTAGCCTTGTTTCCAATAAACCAAAGTCGTTTGGTCAATAGTGAGGTTTCGCAACCACCCGGTTAGGCCTTTCGACGACGTTTATCTATTGTTCAGGTAAACTCACACAATAGATAAACGTCGTCGTAGGGCCTAAACGGGTGGTTGCGAAACCTCACTAATGTCCTCAATCACCAACTACTACTTGCTATGAAAACCATTTTGCAGCAGCCAAGTGTCTTCAGCAAGACCAAGATGTAATATTTTGTCCTTATTGTAAACTGCAATCAGACCTTTTTGCAGAAGCCCAGTGTCCTGGGCGGCCAGGATGTGATATTATCCTCATTGCAACCAATTACCATCAGGCCATTTCACAGTAGCGCAGTGTCTTCAGCGCGGCCATAGGCTGTGATATTGTCCTCATTGTAACTAAATACTAACTGCAATCGTGACCATTTTATAACCACCCAGTGTCTTCAGCACGGCCAGGATGTGATATTGTCCACATTGTTACCTTGGCTAGTATTACAATATATCCTTTATTAGGGAGTAGGTCTGCAACCCATGAAGTGGAGTTGACATGGTCTCCGGCTGCACATTCACATGGAACAGAATCTCACAAGTATTGTCGATAGATCGTCACGCCTGCTCAGGAGAAGGCTCCGCCAGTAGTGCTGCCATCTGTATCATACTCTTAGAGTCAAGGGTGATCAACGGAAAATAATGGTAAATGGCTAGTTTCTTTGGCGCAACTGAAGACGAGGTCACAACCACCGCAAAAATTCATGTGCAACAGATGGATTTTCTTGGGATGTTCTCGGGTCTTCACGTACAAAAATGTCACCTCACTCTTTTGTTCCAAGGTGACATTTTCCGACAAAGAAAGTTTATGTGATGGCCACAACTGTACTGACCTCCAATGTTTGCCATCCTTTACATTTCCCCTGAACTTGTGACAATATCGAGGGAATTGCACGGACAGAAAACACTCAAAGAATGGTACATAACAAAAGTAGTTATCAATACAAAGTTACTTTTATTCTATTTTACACGTACACTGTCTTTAACAGAATCACAAAACAGGAATTTAATCAGCACATCATAAGTTCTAAGAGTGTACCCGTGCACTACACTAATCATCAAGTGAGCATGGTATGTACATATGCTGGAAACCAGAGTTACTTGGCGATGTCTTGCCAGGGACTTAACTGATCTATTACACTGTCACTTAAATAATCACTTAAAGAATGTTTGAACTCCCAACTCACTGGATGAACTTAGAATGAGAGTGAATCGTAGATAATATGTGACCCATCACAGCAAAACCAGGCGCATAGTGCTCTGAGCAGGTTGAGACAGACTGTTGTTGGTTTCATTGTTGTCTGCCTTTCGTGAAATCTGATTACATCAATACCTTCTATTACCCCTGGTGTCAGTTCGGCTCATCTTCTGTGCGACATACACCTGGTTTTCATGTGACAGGTCATATATGTGACTCGCTCTACCAAAACTAGGCGCTTGTCACATTTGAACTTGACAGGTTGATACGGACTTGTTGTTCATTTCCCTATTGTAGACCTTTTGTGAAATCTATTACAAACTGATTTGGTCACATTTCACAAAAGGTCTACAATAGGGAAATGAACAACAAGTCCGTATCAACCTGTCAAGTTCAGATGCGACAAGCGCCTAGTTTTGGTAGAGCGGGTCACATATTCACTCAACAGTTCTGGTTTTTCATAGCCAAGATATGCTTGTAAATGGTCAAAGAGCAGGTTTGTTGCTTCTACCCCTGACCTACAGGACATTTGACTTTTTACACTGGTTCACTCAAAAAGATTTCCTAATTGTCCAAAGTTGTTTGTGACATTAAAGTGAAGCAGCATGAGTTTTGGATAGGACCTTCAAGTCGGCTATACACTTACTCAAGGCATCCTTCTCCTGAAAAACAATGTAGAAAACCATGACAACTAAGTAAAGGATGACAAAGAGAGACTAGAATTTGAATTAGAGCTGAGTCTACTAATTGAGCCTTCAGCCTATAAACAGCTCACCCATCAAAGTGCTTTACAAGTCTCCTAATTATCATCATGACCATGCTGTTGATCTCAAGTGAGGCACAAGATGATTCACAAACTAACCCAGCCTTCATCTGTCTCACTCTTAATGGAATCTCAACATACCTGCTTTGCATCAATTCCCTTGATAACATTATCAACTATCCAGTTGACCATGTGTGTCTGCTCAAAGCTCCTCTTGGTGTTCTGAACATCAACCTGATAGTCCTATAATGCCAAAGAGAAAGAGACAACGATTTGGCAAAGAAGTCTGTGGGCCGCCAATGTTTTGATAAACACACAGGTTTCTCAAAAATGTTAATGCGCATCAAAACGGCAGCTCAATCACTTCAAGGCCATCAAAAGGCTATATACTGCAGAGCACAATAAATCGATCACACAATAGTCTCTAATACTCACCAATCGTTTCTTGACCTCCTGATGTGCATCATGCAATCGTTGCCTGTATATAGCCTCCAACTGAAGACCCACATTTTCCTGCAAGAAAAAACAGAACATCCAAATGTACAACAGGTTACAAATTCTGATAGATCACAGGGTGATGGCTACTGAATCACTCTGCATTTGAGCGATTCTGTTCGCGAACATCATCAACATAACTTGATTCAACCTGGTCTACATGTAGTAAGCTATTGGTTGTGCCAGAACTCTTCGAATCACCATCAATTACACAGTTGATAACAAAAAAGAATAAGCGTCGACACAGTCTTACCCTCTTTGCCTCAAACAGGAACTTCTGGCCTTTCTGAGCTTCGATCATCTTTTCTGTGTTGTCAATAAACTCCAAGCTTGCTGACTTGGCATTTTGCAGGGGCTTGTCATAAAACACCTCCTTGTAGGACTGGAAAACAACATCAACAAGTTTCAGCCACATTTTCATGTCAGGGTGAGATTACAGCTCGTGAATCCAAAGCTACACGTCAATTCGAAGGCATGTTCTTCTGTGTGCCCTATTGACTGGATAAATCAGTCTCCAAGGAGTATAATTTGCCACACAACAGGGCAATGACTGCATGCCACAAAAATCGCTGGTTTGTGGTGGTCATTGCAAGTGTTTGGGACGAGAATAAGTGAACCGTTACCCTTAGACAACTTAAGACAGAGCAAAAGAATACAAACCTCACTCCTTTTATCCAAATATTCTCCAAAAGCAGGACCAATTTTTTTGATCAGGATGAACATAGCAGCCCAGAAACCTAACACCTCAGTGAAGCCATGGTCAACTACCCAGATTTCCTTGGACAGGAGAGTGGCAATAAGGCCAGTTCCAAAAAGGTAGGGACCTGGAAATGAAATTTGATTCAGACATTCAATATGTGAGGCATTGGGTGATACGTTTGACTAAGTTGAATGATTTGCTGTCAGAACGGAATCCTGGAACTTGTTCAGTTTTAATATTAGTTGGTGGCATTAGCAAACACATAAAAGAATGATTGATCTACTACCATACCTGTCACACCAGTTTTGTCATAGAATGCTTGGAACCAATGTTCAGGTAGGAAACCCAATCGAACGGGTGGTGAGACATCGGGCATCTTGGGATTTGGGAAGTTCACAAGGTCCCGGTCTGGCGAGTTGTACAGTGTGTAGGCCTTGTCAAAAGGGTCCTGCTTCGAGACTTCGGAACTGGCCCCTCGTACTAGAGCTGGAGCAGCACTGAAAACGATAGAAATAACTAAAATGGCACAGAAGGAGCACAGTTAGTAGCCTTTGGCACAAAAAGAGCAACGTTCATAAAGTAGACCACAACTTTTGAACTGTGTTCAATTTTGTTTCTTGAATTTGAAATAAGAAGTTTGTGCTCCTATCATGAATATGCCAGGGATCAATTCTATACACCATGAAACAGGATCACTGCA
This sequence comes from Lineus longissimus, assembly GCF_910592395.1. Taxonomy (NCBI): domain Eukaryota; kingdom Metazoa; phylum Nemertea; class Pilidiophora; order Heteronemertea; family Lineidae; genus Lineus; species Lineus longissimus. The sequence goes on along the minus strand of NC_088312.1, from coordinate 3,033,968 downwards.
GACTTTAACTTTATGAATCTAGTTCTACTAGTAGTAGTTCTACTCCGTCTCTGTCACTGCCGACTGATCACTGACTGTGATGTGTGGGTGGACCCCCTTAAGAGCAGGTCTAGACCCATGATCCAATCAATCATTCTACTGCAAAAACATACCATCTGTTTAACTGGCCCCTCACAGCAAAGCCAAAATGGCCTGAAAAGAAAAGGAGGACATCAAAAATGAAAACGCATGCTACAATTGAATAGGCTTGTGTCGTTACATCAATCATCAATCAAACCGAGATAAATTGAATTTGATGCACTTCAAGCGCATTTTAAAGAATTAAAAGAGCAGCCCATTTCAACGCAACGTCCTTTTTTTATCAAAGTCTAATCTCTTTACCACCAGAACAAATACAGGTGTATATAAAATATGCACTGCATGCATTGCAGTGACAGTGTACTGCAGGGGCCTACGTGCGTTGTTTGTGCAGTGACCTCTACAAAAAGGGGTAGTTATCAGAAAAATGACCATCGACTTCCATGTAACTTTAACATATTCTGAATGCTAACATAACACTCTGCCATTTAAGTAAGTTGTAGAATCTTTAGATCATCAGATTACCTGATTTTAATGCTAATCTCGACAGCATATTTTGACCTCTCACAAAATTTGCCGGAGAAAAAAACATGGCAGCCTCCAAAGGCAATAGTCTGAACATATCAATAAATACATACGTCTATAAACTAATCAATCATTTGCACATAAATTATGTCATCACACAGCGAAAAATTATTTCGATTTGGTTTTTGAGGCGTCTATTATTATTTTCAATGAGGTTAGGACATTAGAACATGTAGATATTCAATTTTACAGACTAACATCATTGTTCTTTCTTCACGTGACTTGCAATCAAGATGGCGAAAATAAATCTTGGAAAAAGTTTGGAAGATTCCTCTCGAAAAATACAAAAATATGCATCAAGAAAGTATAATTACCGGTTAGTAACAACATGTTGTATTTTTGATGAACAGAACTTGAGTTTGCTTTCTTTTCAGATGCGATAAAGGTAGTTAAATTGACAACATTCCTTGAATTAGATGAAAGATTTGACATTTCTTAAAATAGAGAGGTTAAGATTTACCATACGTGAACTCAGACGTACTTTTTTTTCTTGAGGCATATATTGGCGTAGTATATACACTCTGGACAAATCGAATATCGTCCTTTTAACTACTTTGGCATGTCATGGATTCTCCTGATGCTGATGCCATGGATTCTCCTGATGCTGATATCTGCACCGACCACAACATTGGCTAGTACAAGTAGTCTGGGCTCCTAGTCCTAACCTCACTGTTGACTATTGAGTATTGTCATTGAGGCTAGGACTAGGTGTCCAGTCACCTGGGAAGAACTTGTTTTTCACAATGTCAATGCCACAACGATCCCAAATCGTGTGTTGCAATTTAAAAGCAAGCCACACTCAAGTCGGTATCTAGTGCTTAGTAGTAATGGATTGGAGCTAGGGGAGGGTATTCATGTCACTACTAGAGTGTTTCCGATATCAGGTATCCCTCTTTGAAACCACTTGTCTCGTTTGTCACAAATAAACATGATGTCAAATGAATGGCCCATTGTCTGCAAGTGAGAATGGAAAGCACAGTTTTGTCCAATAAGCCATGGGGATGATGCCATCAGTTTTCTCAGTCTTATTTCATGTTGTGAGATGAGAGGTGAACAACGCAGTCCTGAGAAAGCCATAGGCTATTCACAATAACTTTGAATCTGCCAGTGACAGATAACCTTCAAGTGTGTTTTACAATACAACTACCTGGGTGATTGGCAGTTAAGGGGTTAAAATATGACCAGATACAGTGGCTACATGTACGACCAAGGGTTTCTCTCTTAGTGTTAAGTTAATTGTGTCTGTCATTCGCACAATAACAAGTGCTGACATCTCCTGAAATCGACACATACTATAGTGGCGCCTAAAGATTATGCATCTGAGACCATGTTGCCATGGAAACCTTGTTCTTGGTATCCAACTCAATGATTTACGCTATGTCCCCCAGTGAAGTTCTTTGGATACCCAGCAGTGTACATCTATGTTGTAATGTTGATATGCAGTGGGCAGAGCAATGAAATTGAAAGGTTCATTCAGCATGTTTTTAGGAGACCAGGCTGCTGAAATATAATATTGGTGAAAAGAATTTCCTCAGTGACAACAATAGTAATACAATCTGTCATGTGCAAATATTACTTGTGTTTCCAATTTACCTCCAGGATTAGGATATAAATACCTGATATAAGAAAAACAGGAGGAAATGTTATCAAGATGTCAATATTTTAGTTAGAAAACAGAGCATGTTGTTGACCTGATGCATTACAGTACATATCTACAGCTTCGACAAAGATCGAAAATATATGAATTTTTGATACGATTGGGTAGAAAAAATCCATCTGATCAAAAATTCATGAAGTGAGTAATAAGATTGTTGTTTTATGAGACCTCTGTCAGAAGAAAACCATTTGATAATACCACTGTACTTTAAAATACATGATGTATTGCATTTTACTTAAATTCTCAGTCCCAAAAGCTGGCTTTTCAGAGAAATATTGTTAACCATGTTTACAGCTAGACCATGTAGAGAATGTATCATTTGCAGCTGTGACATTTCCCTTTACCCATCTAATGAGGTCTTATTCTTATACTTGATCGTTCCATTTTCCTCCAGTATTTTTGATCCTGATGGCTGACGATTGTGATCGCAATTTCCCTAGCGATCATGGGATGATCTAAAAACCTGTATCCAACCTTGTGACGTCAAACTCACGTCACCTCATGCATTTCGATCCATGAATGAGAGTCCTAATTAACATGATATATTTCGATATTGATTGTCTTAGCTTTCCCAGTGCTAACGGCTCTATTCTTCATAGCTATCTAGTGTGATGAAATAATGACACTGGTGCAAAAGCTTTAAATTTCTGGCATTGTTATTGGGGAAAACGGTTGCATCTAGACGCACGGTAACAAGCTCTGCTAATGCTAGATTCTTCGCTAATATATAATTCATACGATAGTGGGAATTCATGAATAATTCATTAGGCAAGATGGCTTTCACAAACCAGACTGTGCTGTAGTCTGCAGTCGTCAAATTGGAATATCTTCAGCAATCCACCAACGAGTAAATTTCTTGGATAAACGTTGGACAAAAGAAGACACTTCTTTATTGAAATTTTGTCTTCCATTTTCTATTCGGCATAGAAAAGGACTCGTATGGCTGTGATGCAACGTACAGCATACTAATTTTCCATATGTGTCTTTTCATTTAGCAATATTCACATCAGGATTTTCAAAACTCTAGGATGTTTTCCATATTTTTGCTCTCCAGTTGTGCGAACTAGAGTGAAATCTTACATTTTGACCAGTTAACATTCTGTATTGATCAATCGCGTATCCTAATAAGCTGGTATTAGCCATGGATATACTGAAAGTCTGTCGCCCTGTATCGTATGATCAGATTTGTGAACCGAACATCAAGATTTATCAGTTGAGGTAAGCTGTGGATTCTTTGTTCTTGTTGGACTGTTTTCAGTAGGTCCTCTGCCAGGATGCTATTCACAGTTATAACAATATTCCCTACTTGTATGTTAAATAGCATAAAAGAAGAGTCTTTATTCAT